>NC_056743.1:390457902-390597144 GCF_019279795.1 Protopterus annectens | reverse complement strand
TTTGGCAGAAATTCAGCAGGAAGTTTATCAGCTGAGGGGGTAGTGAGTTTAAGTTTTTGTAAAAGAGATTGTATATAGGAGGTCGATATGGGTTGTAGATGAAGGGGAGGCAGAGAGTCATTGATGTTATTTAAAAGGAGTTGAGAAGTGTCAGGTGATAGGTGTTTAGCTAGACTTTGTATGGAGGTAGTGAAGAAAGTATTAAAGTTATTAGCTATTAAAGTGGGATCATCAGGGTCAGAATCCTGAGGGTTAGGAGTAACTGTCTTACCTGGGGTAAGTAAATTGTTAATGCTAGACCAGAACTTTTTTGGTTCATTTCTAGTGGATTGCTGAAGTTCAAAGTAGTAATTTTTTTTATCTAAAAGGATGGCTTTTTTTGGTAATGTTCCTGAGCTCTCTAAAGGTTTGATGATGTGTTGGGTTTTTAGAGGAACGCCATTTCTTCCAAGATAGTGCCTGACAGGCTGCACACCGTGACCCTCACCTCGTTAAGCCTGGTGAACGTGATGTGAGTGTGCCTGATGATAGAGGCACCTAGTACAGGTGTATGAGGTGTGTTGTTAACTGTTAATGGCTGTGAGTGTTCAGCACATTGGCTTTGTGTGATATGTGTTGCACATGTTCGTTTATGTGGTAGTGGTTGCCTGGATGTCTGCTTAGGAGGTCTCTGCTGCATAGGCAGAGCTGTGGTCTGAGCCTACAAGTATGATCATGTGTGATCATGTGTTAGGTCCGCTGTTGTGGTAGGTCTACGTGAGACTGGAAGTGTAGTGAGTGATCCCTTTGCCACGTGACTGGTTATGGCGGTATTGAGTAGACAGAGCCTAGCCTCCAGTCTGGTATATGGTTGCATCGCTCACATGAGTTTGAATTTGTTGTTAGGAGGAGGGGTTGTCTGTGTACATGCATCAGTTCTAACATTGTCTCTGGAGTACCACACTCACCAGCTGGACTGAGGAGGAACTGACAACTGACCTCTGGACATGCTAGAATACTATTGTGAACTCTGTAATCACTAATGATTGAAAACAAGGTCCAGTGGGGAGTGAGGGTGTACTGACATTACCTACAACTGCTGACTGATATAAAAGCCGCCAGTGAGCAAAATGCCAGGTAACCTAAGTGCAATGTGTCACAATGAAGTAAATGCAACAATGACAAGCAGTCACTTGCTGTCATGTGTAACATGGAAGTACAGTAAGCAATGCAGATAACAGTAGTGAGTCACAGATGTGTTGCAAAGATGTGTACTATGTGGAAGTAGCATACCAGTGAAATAACAAGCTAACAGATAACAAGCATATAAACAAAGGTAGATGCAGGAGGCCTGATGTAGTGTTTGCTACAACAAACAAGGTGTAGCAATGTCAGTAAGATACAGCTCAGATATGCAGGCACTATAAACCTGAAACCAGATGTCCCCAGCTATGAATGGCAGAGTACAGCCTATTGTCACACATGAGTGCAGACCACAAACCTCGTTAATGTTAAATAACTGGCCTGAAGGCCAACTGCCCATACCAGAAGTAATACACTTGTACACTGGGCCCACAATCAGCAGTTCCCAACTTCAATGGATGAAAGATATGTGTCCTGCCACCACAGTGCTTGCCACCAACCTCCCTAATGTAAAACAACTGGTCTGAAGGCCAAGTACTTAGTACAAATGACATAGAATGATAGCTACACTGTAATCAGGTTTTAACCAATCAATAATAAGTAGAAGTTAACACTCCCTGTATAGAATGTGTACCATGTATTGTTGAGATACTATGCTGATAACCTGTTTGTGTACCTTTCCAGATAGACATGGCACCAAAAAAGGAATCCTGCCTACTCTGCTGCAGAGGATGACGTGATCCACCAGAGCCTGGTGCGTGACTATGCCATCCTGTTCTCACGCACCACCCAGAATCAGCAGGAGAGGTCTGCACTGTGGCAAAACCTTGTTAGCAGGATAAATGATGTTGGCATGCATGATAGGACATATGAGCAGGTGAGACATCACTGCAGTGATTTGATAAGAAATGTCCACCAGCGTGCTGCAGATATCCGCAGGCAACAGGCTGCCACAGGTGGGGGGGTGGCCACATCCCCTCACCAGACAGGAGGGGCTACTGCTAAGTGTTGTGGATCCAGCCCCAGAACAACAGCAACCATCATGCATCCTGATGGAGGTTGGATCCACACAGCAGCAAGACAGCGAGTGCAGGTAAGATGCCATATTCATTTATTGTTATTACTTTTACATTTGTTGACCCAGATAGTCTAGCTGGATATAAGTTCATTTTCAGTAGAGGCCTGTGGAGAAAAGCTCCACACATAACGTAATAAAGGCAGACAGACAAGTTGTCAATACAGACAGTCAACATAATACAATTGTACACCAGCCTGTTAATTAAATCAACATACATGTAAGGAAGTCAAACAGTTTAGAGTCATACACAATGTACCGTTGGTTTCAAAGCAATCCTACCTAAAGCATAATGGTTATGCAATAAGGCAAAAGCCATATACATAATAGTTAGGGCTCAGAAGGGTAGAGAAGTAGAAGGAGTATGACAGATACAATGATATGGAAGAGGCAGGAGTCAAGAAGGGAAGTGAGGAAAAGAAGGAAGACAGTCAAGAGGAGGTGGGAGGGATGGGAGAAGTAGGTCAGAGCATAGAAGGACATCAAGGTAAAAGAAACAGGGTAGAAGCTAGTTTCTATGCACAATGAGGGGTTAAAGGTGAAGAGAGGGTAGGGAGAGGGACGTTAGCCTGGACTCCAAGAAGAACAAAGCCAGTGGTTTTGGAAGTACAGTTTGAGTTGACGCTTGAAGAGAGGTAAGGGTGAGATTAGAGTTAACTCCTGGTATGTACATATGACTGTTCTGTATGTTGTTACTTCATGCACGCATAAGGTGTGCATGTGGTATGTATCTGTCATCATGATATATATACAGACATGATGTGCAGCTGATGTGTATAAGGGAACTAGTGTACTACTGTACTGTATCATGTGCAAAATGAATGGCACACATGTGCCCACTGACATTACTCTCTTCACACTTCCAGGTCCCTCCCATGTAGCAATGAGGCAGGCCATACATGCTGGTGAGTCTTTTTAAAATTATCTGTAAAACAATTTATAAAACTAGGAAGAGTAGTGTAACTCTGTAGTAGACATGCTGGTGACTGTGTTCACAATAACTGCAATTGACAGGTAGTAAATTGAGTAGTGTAACACGGTACTGATGTGTGTGTTTACTGTGGGGTGTGCATGTGTGCAAGTGTGCCTGTGCCCAAGTGTGCATGTGTGTTAATGTCCATGAGTGCATGTGTCCATTTCTGAATGTGTGCATTAGTATTGAAGTGCATCTCTTTCAAATATGTATTGAGACTGTAATCTGTGTTCCATGTTTTCCTCCCGTAGGTTCTGGTGCTGCTCTGGTGACCTGCAGCAGGGAACCTGAATCTTGTGCCCCAGGTACTGATGATGATGAAATGTCTGTAATGGCGCAGGAAGGTGTGTCTGGGTCCGCCATTGGTCAGCCAATTGACAGTACACAGCTTTCAACCCCGTCAATGCGCACAGTCATCCTGCCGTTACATCCTTTGTCACCATTGTCCCTAGGTGATGGACAGTCAGCAGTGGGCATAGATCAGGGTAATGTGGTACCTGTGGTACATGCATCCTCACAAGGCAGCCATGTGCAGAGGCCTCCAATGGTACCACGCAGACAGTCGCCCATGGGTTCTCGTTTGGGCATCCGTGGCCGTACTGCCTCTGGCCGACGTGCCCAAGGAGGTATGTCAACCTCCACTATGTTTAGAACTGTCATGCAGGCACAGGCACGTATGGAAAGGTACACCAGACAGGGTCTGAGGGAGCTGAGAGCATGTCGCATAGCCATGACAGATGGCATGCATGATGTTGCGAATGCTATCCGTAACTTCACAGATGTCGTTGACAGACGTTGTGGGGGCATAGAACAGCTGCTCCACAACCAGATGTCCATGGGCCAGGGTGATGGTGTGCGTTTGCGACGTCGACGTGGCCGTATGCCAGCAAGAGCACCAGCTGGCAGTGGTCATGGGGCGACAACGGGCCCACTTGCGCGCCTCAAGTGCCAGCACCAGCCCCAGCAATGCTGAGACTGTGCTGTCATCCAGACGCCCCAGGAGACCACGTGCACATGGCTCTGGACAGTCCCAACAGGGAACTGTGTCCAGTCAACACACCCCTGCTTCCGATGACAGTACCCAGTCTGGGTTAGTACCGGATACGGCCCGTAGCACCCCTGCCAGGCACAGGTACCGTGTCCGTGCCCACAGACACTGATCTGGATGACCTGACAGGTGCAGTCTGTGGCTGTCCACAAAACCCTGTACATGGCAGCCATTATGTGGGACTGTGTGCGTGCTTACACACATGCAGAAACCTGGAAACCTAACACCTAGGGCAAACACATACACACACACACTGCACCAACAACGGTCCACCCTGTACTGCTGCCCCTCACAAACACACATACACACACATGTCAATTGGTGTTACCAGTGGCCGGCTTGGGCATACCTAGCCCACACCCTGTGCATATGATGACACTGTGCCACCTCCTGCATACTACAATATCGGTGCAGGTAAAGGTAAACACGTTGCTGATGCACAGGGTGACTACATAGATGTGTATAAGTAGTAACATGTTGGTAACTGTTGACTGTTGCAGTATAAATGTGTGTATATCCCAGCAGTCCTGCTGCAGTAACTGTATGAATGTCCTCAATTGTTATCTGCACCCATACTACTTAACAAAGTGTACCAGCTGCACACCATCACATGCTAACATTGACTATGGCAATGCGCATCTTGTGCTGTTATGTAGATTCAGCTACATGTATCTGTTCTGTCACACATGCATTTATACACAACCTGCTACCCACACACATGCACATGCTCACCTGCCATTCCCATTATTTATCACCCTACATGAGTAGCTGTTGATACATGACAGGTACACATTTCAGAAGTGCACTATGTTGTTTACTACTGGCATCCCCTTCTCTACCTGTACTCACAGGGTTCAGGCAACCTCATCAGTTGGAAGATGTAATGTGCATCAGGTACTGTAGTACCCTGATTGCCACAGCAAACATGTTTCCCATACGGAAATGCACACACAGACACATCCCACATCCACACACTTGCCACATTCAGGCTTCAGAACACTATCTAGGTATATTCGGGTACATGTGCGTGTTACAGTAGCATGTAACCCTATACTGAGTACTGGCAGTTAGTTGTCTGTTGTTATGTTGTCTGTATAGAATAAAAGAATTGTTTGATTATCCTACTCCGTTTTGTGGACATTACTTGAAGAAGTGTTACCTTACATGTGTTATCAGTACCACCACCTTCTGTTTTGTAGTTTTGTTTGTATAGGGTGCTATCAACATCACTGCTTGTTAAGGGTAATGACCACCCTGCAGTGCATAGCCCCATGTGGCAAAAGCCACATCCCACCCCATCATTGTGCACACACACTAACCCCACCAACAGTAAAACACATACTTTCCATTTGCAAGATTCAAACCCATACCTACCTGTGCAATGACAGTAGAAACAGACACATGAGCAGAGTGTGCTATTTGCAGTAGTTGGAGAAATCTTTACTAATGCTGTACTTAGAGGGTGCTGACATCATCTGTGTGTAGGAGGAGGGATGTGCACCCTGTAGTGTGTTCTCCCAGTTGGCAAAAGGCAGTTAACCCTCCCAGCATAGTGCACACACATAAACCACACTCATACATTCCCTTTGCAGGATTCAAACCCCTACCTAGCTACGTTATGACACTGAAGAAAGACGCATTAGCAGAGCGCGCTATGCAAATTACTTGAGGACTTTACTACAGGTGATATAGTTATACAGTCCTGACATCATCACTGTTTCAAAGGGGATCTGCATCCTGTACCATACTGTCACGGTTGCTAATAGGGACATTTCCCACACACACAACAATGTGTTGGAGGTTTTCATTAGTGGAGGATCCAGAACTCCAGTGTGATTAGTATATGGTTTGATTGCAACAATGAGGGATATACTCCCAGTGGTGAGCAGTTTGTACTCATGTTTGTAAAGATCAGCTCTACTATATCTGCCCCTCTTGTGGGAAGGTTGGTTACCTGTTCCATAGCCAAAGAATGTCCGATCAATGGGAACCTTAGAGCTTGGGTATTGTGGCTTGTGTAATGTTCACAGTCTATGTTTGGGTAGCTGGCATCACCCAGTATGATGGTGTTTGCAGAGTAATCTAAACTCTCCTGTGTCAGCATGAAGGCTGTGTGGGAGACCTGAGTTTGAGAGGGTGCTGTAAGAGCTCCTCTGTGTCTCTTTCCATGTGGTCCAGGGAGGTACGTCCCAACAGGTAGCTGACTGTGACCCTCCCCCTTGCTCTGTCTGGAGGGCGGCACGTCTGTCAACAGCTCATGTCAAGCAAGTGCACACCCCTCATAAATGATGTGGAAACCTTCAAAGGCCCAAGGCCTGTTGAAAATATGGACCAGACTGCAGATACCTGTATAGAGTCATTCTGTGGACACATTCAGGAATGCATGGATCATGAAGCCACATATGAAAGCATGACCCAATTCTCCAAAGGCAGATGTCCTGGGCGGACACCAGCCATAAACACACTATACAATAGAAGGATGGCGCCACTACATGATACAACAACCTCCCAAAATGTGAAGGCACCACTGATGAGTATTAGATGACAACTACAGGCACCCATATGATTGTCTAAGGCCATCTTTGAGAGAGGATTCCACAAGCCACTGAGGATAATCACAAGGCTGCCTGTAGTTATGTTAGTAACCTGAGTGGTACTACCCAGATATGCTCAGAGGTAATACAATATGTCACACAAAATATAAAACACACAGACATTGCCATCATCCTAGTGGACAGGTTCAATGCTGCCTTCTCTCCCCACCACACCAAAAGGGAACATATGTCTCGCAGCACAGTGCTTCCCCCCCCTGATATCACAGATGCTCAGGTAAGAGATGCCCTTCCCAATGCAATAAACACTGCATCAATGGGACCAGACAGTGTCCCAGGCTGTGTCCTACATGAACCACAAGAAGAGCTACACCCAGACATAACACAACTGTTCAATCCCAGCCTTAATACACGATATGTGGCCAGAGAGTGGCATACAGCAACAGTGGTCCCTCAACATGCAGGTGGTGCTGTCACGGATCCTGGACACTACTCGCCCCATATGTCTGACTAGCTTTGTCTGCAAAGCTATGGCAAGGATCATCATGAACCTCACATATCTAGATATTGTGGACCTACAGACATGTCACCATACACAGTTTGGCTTTGTCAATGGCAAATCCTGCCTATCAAACCTGTTTGCTTTGTTTGAAACAGTCACCAAGGCCACTGTCAAGGGGTAGGAGGTCCACACAGCCTACCTGGACCTTGTATAAGCCTTGGATACAATACCCCACTTGTGCATTCTAGGGAAGCTCACCAGTGTACATAATAACCCCTATGTCACTATGGGTATTGCACAGTGGCTCAAGGGCAGAACACACATGGTAGAATTGCTGGAGCCATGTCAGCCTCCAACCTGGTACAAGTGGTGTCCCACAAGGCACAGCCCTAGGAGCTGTCATGTTCATTATATATTTGTCATAGGTACAGGCCAACATGGAAGTACTGTGGCTCAGCAAGTCGCAGGTGACTGCAGACCGAACACCATAATCAACTCAACAGCTAACACACGCATCCTCCAAATGGGACTCTTGCAAACACACGACTTGTGCCACAGCCATGGCCTCAACGTGAATGACAGAAAGAGTATAGTCATCCCTTTGTCAAACACTAAGTGACCACAATGTACCACATATGTGTTAATCCAGTAAGTGCAGACCAAGGAATTATGGACCTTGGGGTACGCAGGTTGATAGCATTCTACCATTTGACAACAACATGGACAAAGTGGTTAGGTAAGCATGTTATATGGGCCACATCATCATGGGATCCACATGTAGGCCAGGGAAGGACATTGTGCCTTTACTCATCCCTCATCATGCCCATAATTGACTATGATGAACCTGTCGGCATGCACCTTACCAGACACCTGCAGCAACTGGGGCTACCACATATGTACCTCGACAAGGGGATCAAAGTGCTCAAACAGATGCCACATACTGACTGGTTAAAGTAGCAGCAGCTCTACTCAGTGACATACTGCCTCTTCATAGGCAATCTGTGCCTGACATAGAAGGCCAGGTCATACCCTCACGTAATGGCCATGCTGCATCTCAGAATATCCAGATCCCACCAGGATACACGCTGGAAATACTTGAACCTCAGGAGTGATATACATAGGACATGGTGGAGGGCACATTCACAACTCAGAGGCTCCCTTCATTCCTGATTATTATCCCAATAGAGGTTAGGCGGACTGACTCAGTGACTATCTTCAAGAGCGATATTAATGACTGGATGTGACATTGTAGGGTTACCCTGGGTATCACTTATGTGTCACTGTGAGAAAGAGGCACAGTATACTAACCTTGGAAAAGGGCATAGCAAGACAGATTCACAATGCATGTTGAAAAGCACGCACATTCTGGCTAGGTGGATACATGCCCTGGGCAGATATCCCTGTACGAACCTATGGACCTATATCTCTTTTTCACCATTGGCCCTATGTGCTGTCAATCACCAATGTAATCTCAATACTCCGGTAGCATGTGCAAAGGTCAGTTGTCAGTCACCTCTATGGTACAGTTGTGGAATATGTGTGTCATGTAGTAATGTCACAGCTGCCACATGTACACAGTCAACCCTATCCCATACCCATTGATGTACATCACATGTATGAGATGGAAACACATGGCCAAACTGTAACAACAACATACAAGTCAGTCAGATGCATGGACACATGACTCAGTCATTGTCCATGCCACCACAGCTGATGTGGGATGTCGCTTACTGGGATACGTGATAGGGAACATGGAAGGGATCACTGAGCAAGTGACACAGGCTGGTAGACCCCTGACCTTGGTTGGCATCAGACCCTCACCAGGGATTCCGACAAATTAATGAATGCTAATGAATAAGTGTAGGTACAACACCCTAGCTGAATGGTTCTTAGCATGCAGTCACTGCATTGCTATGGAATACTGTCTTACCACTCCCACAACAGGTGAGAACATGCAGCTCCTGTACATTAACAACATGTAGACTTTATGCCCCAGACCAGGTGTGCATCCCTCACTACTAGGCTGATAGCATCTACATCTCACACTGTATATACACATCCCACATGCAGCATCTGCACAGAAGACCACGGTCATAATGTTACCCTGTGCAAATACCATGTATTCACATGTGGCAGGCATCACACATGGTAACTATTGAAAGTCACAGGTACATATGTGTATATTTGGCACACACATACAGCATGTGTTCATTGCCATAACCGTGTAATCAATGTCATGCATTATTGTGAGGGACAACCCACACACATGGGCATTCTGTGTGTGCACAACACACATGGCATGTCTGTAATCAAAAGCCATACATAATTGTGATATCGTTTAGAAAGGGTATGTGCATCCTGTAGTGTGTTTTCACAGTTGCCAAAGGGATATATCAATCATACACACTTACCCCCTTCACACACACTTGCCACCTGCTGGATTCAAACCCCTACCTAACTATGTTATGACACTAGAGACGGACGTATTAGCACAGCGCGCTATTCGCATTACTGGGGAATTTCCTTTCCCCTGATATACTTATAGGGTGCTGACATCATCAGAGTTTAGAAAGTGGAATGATCATCCTGTGGTGTGTTTTCCCAGTTGCCAAAGGGATGTTTCTTTCATACACACTTACCCCCCTTCACACACACTTGCCACCTGCTGGATTCAAACCCCTACTTAACTATGTTATGACACTACAGACGGACACATTAGCACGGTAGCTATTCGGATTACTGAGAGAATCCTTTTCTCCAATATACTTATAGGGTGCTGACATCATCAGAGTCTAGAAAGTGGAATGATCATCCTGTGGTGTGTTTTCCCAGTTGCCAAAAGGGATGTTTCTTTCATACACACTTACCCCCCCTTCACACACACTTGCCACCTGCTGGATTCAAACCCCTATTTAACTATGTTATGACACTAGAGACGGACGCATTAGCACAGCGCGCTATTCGCATTACTGGGGAATTTTCTTTCCCCTGATATACTTATAGGGTGCTGACATCATCAGAGTTTAGAAAGTGGAATGATCATCCTGTGGTGTGTTTTCCCAGTTGCCAAAAGGGATGTTTCTTTCATACACACTTACCCCCCTTCACACACACTTGCCACCTGCTGGCTTCAAACCCCTACCTAACTATGTTATGACACTACAGACGGACACATTAGCACGGCGCACTATTCGGATTACTGAGAGAATCCTTTTCTCCAATATACTTATAGGGTGCTGACATCATCAGAGTCTAGAAAGTGGAATGATCATCCTGTGGTGTGTTTTCCCAGTTGCCAAAAGGGATGTTTTTTTCATACACACACACTGACCCCCCCTTCACACACACTTGCCACTTGCTGGATTCAAACCCCTACCTAACTATGTTATGACACTACAGACGGACACATTAGCACGGCGCACTATTCAGATTACTGAGAGAATCCTTTTCTCCAATATACTTATAGGGTGCTGACATCATCAGAGTCTAGAAAGTGGAATGATCATCCTGTGGTGTGTTTTCCCAGTTGCCAAAAGGGATGTTTTTTTCATACACACTTACCCCCTCTTCACACACACTTGCCACCTGCTGGATTCAAACCCCTACCTACCTATGTTATGACATTAGCACAGCGCGCTATTCGCATTACTGGGGAATTTCCTTTCCCCTGATATACTTATAGGGTGCTGACATCATCAGAGTTTAGAAAGTGGAATGATCATCCTGTGGTGTGTTTTCCCAGTTGCCAAAAGGGATGTTTCTTTCATACACACTTACCCCCCCCTTCACACACACTTGCCACCTGCTGGATTCAAACCCCTACCTAACTATGTTATGACACTAAAGACGGACACATTAGCACGGTGCGCTATTCGGATTACTGAGAGAATTCTTTTCTCCAATATACTTATAGGGTGCTGACATCATCAGAGTCTAGAAAGTGGAATGATCATCCTGTGGTGTGTTTTCCCAGTTGCCAAAAGGGATGTTTTTTTCATACACACACACTTACCCCCCTTCACACACACTTGCCACCTGCTGGATTCAAACCCCTACCGAACTATGTTATGACACTACAGACGGACACATTAGCACGGCGCGCTATTCGGATTACTGAGAGAATCCTTTTCTCCAATATACTTATAGGGTGCTGACATCATCAGAGTCTAGAAAGTGGAATGATCATCCTGTGGTGTGTTTTCCCAGTTGCCAAAAGGGATGTTTCTTTCATACACACTTACCCCCCCTTCACACACACTTGCCACCTGCTGGATTCAAACCCCTACCTAATTATGTTA
Organism: Protopterus annectens; assembly: GCF_019279795.1. Lineage (NCBI taxonomy): Eukaryota > Metazoa > Chordata > Ceratodontiformes > Protopteridae > Protopterus > Protopterus annectens. Next base: position 390,585,574 of record NC_056743.1, on the reverse strand, counting down.
TGACACTACAGACGGACGCATTAGCATGGCGCGCTATTCGCATTACTGGGGAGTTTCCTTTCCCCTGATATACTTATAGGGTGCTGACATCATCAGAGTTTAGAAAGTGGAATGATCATCCTGTGGTGTGTTTTCCCAGTTGCCAAAAGGGATGTTTCTTTCATACACACTTACCCCCCTTCACACACACTTGCCACCTGCTGGATTCAAACCCCTACTTAACTATGTTATGACACTACAGACGGACACATTAGCACGGCGCGCTATTCGGATTACTGAGAGAATTCTTTTCTCCAATATACTTATAGGGTGCTGACATCATCAGAGTCTAGAAAGTGGAATGATCATCCTGTGGTGTGTTTTCCCAGTTGCCAAAAGGGATGTTTTTTTCATACACACTTACCCCCCCTTCACACACACTTGCCACCTGCTGGATTCAAACCCCTACTGAACTATGTTATGACACTACAGACGGACACATTAGCACGGCGCGCTATTCGGATTACTGAGAGAATCCTTTTCTCCAATTTACTTATAGGGTGCTGACATCATCAGAGTCTAGAAAGTGGAATGATCATCCTGTGGTGTGTTTTCCCAGTTGCCAAAAGGGATGTTTCTTTCATACACACACTTACCCCTCCTTCACACACACTTGCCACCTGCTGGATTCAAACCCCTATTTAACTATGTTATGACACTAGAGACGGACGCATTAGCACAGCGCGCTATTCGCATTACTGGGGAATTTCCTTTCCCCTGATATACTTATAGGGTGCTGACATCATCAGAGTTTAGAAAGTGGAATGATCATCCTGTGGTGTGTTTTCCCAGTTGCCAAAAGGGATGTTTCTTTCATACACATTTACCCCCCTTCACACACTTGCCACCTGCTGGATTCAAACCCCTACCTAACTATGTTATGACATTAGAGACGGACGCATTAGCACAGTGCGCTATTTGCATTACTGGGGAATTTGCTTTCCCCTGATATACTTATAGGGTGCTGACATCATCAGAGTTTAGAAAGTGGAATGATCATCCTGTGGTGTGTTTTCCCAGTTGCCAAAAGGGATGTTTCTTTCATACACACTTACCCCCTTCACACACACTTGCCACCTGCTGGATTCAAACCCCTACCTAACTATGTTATGACACTACAGACGGACACATTAGCACGGCGCACTATTCGGATTACTGAGAGAATCCTTTTCTCCAATATACTTATAGGGTGCTGACATCATCAGAGTCTAGAAAGTGGAATGATCATCCTGTGGTGTGTTTTCCCAGTTGCCAAAAGGGATGTTTTTTTCATACACACACACTGACCCCCCCCTTCACACACACTTGCCACCTGCTGGATTCAAACCCCTACCTAACTATGTTATGACACTACAGACGGACACATTAGCACGGCGCACTATTCGGATTACTGAGAGAATCCTTTTCTCCAATATACTTATAGGGTGCTGACATCATCAGAGTCTAGAAAGTGGAATGATCATCCTGTGGTGTGTTTTCCCAGTTGCCAAAAGGGATGTTTTTTTCATACACACTTACCCCCCCTTCACACACACTTGCCACCTGCTGGATTCAAACCCCTACCTAACTATGTTATGACATTAGCACAGCGCGCTATTCGCATTACTGGGGAATTTCCTTTCCCCTGATATACTTATAGGGTGCTGACATCATCAGAGTTTAGAAAGTGGAATGATCATCCTGTGGTGTGTTTTCCCAGTTGCCAAAAGGGATGTTTCTTTCATACACACTTACCCCCTTCACACACACTTGCCACCTGCTGGATTCAAACCCCTACCTAACTATGTTATGACACTAAAGACGGACACATTAGCACGGTGCGCTATTCGGATTACTGAGAGAATTCTTTTCTCCAATATACTTATAGGGTGCTGACATCATCAGAGTCTAGAAAGTGGAATGATCATCCTGTGGTGTGTTTTCCCAGTTGCCAAAAGGGATGTTTCTTTCATACACACTTACCCCCTTCACACACACTTGCCACCTGCTGGATTCAAACCCCTACCTAACTATGTTATGACACTACAGACGGACACATTAGCACGGCGCGCTATTCGGATTACTGAGAGAATCCTTTTCTCCAATATACTTATAGGGTGCTGACATCATCAGAGTCTAGAAAGTGGAATGATCATCCTGTGGTGTGTTTTCCCAGTTGCCAAAAGGGATGTTTCTTTCATACACACTTACCCCCTCTTCACACACACTTGCCACCTGCTGGATTCAAACCCCTACCTACCTATGTTATGACACTAAAGACAGACATATTAGCACAGCGCGCTATTCGCATTACTGGGGAATTTGCTTTCCCCTGATATACTTATAGGGTGCTGACATCATCAGAGTCTAGAAAGTGGAATGATCATCCTGTGGTGTGTTTTCCCAGTTGCCAAAAGGGATGTTTCTTTCATACACACTTACCCTCCTTCACACACACTTGCCACCTGCTGGATTCAAATCCCTACCTAACTATGTTATGACACTAGAGACGGATACATTAGCACAGCGCGCTATTTGCATTACTGGGGAATTTCCTTTCCCCTGATATACTTATATGGTGCTGACATCATCAGAGTTTAGAAAGTGGAATGATCATCCTGTGGTGTGTTTTCCCAGTTGCCAAAAGGGATGTTTCTTTCATACACACTTATCCCCCTTCACACACACTTGCCACCTGCTGGATTCAAACCCCTACCTAACTATGTTATGACACTACAGACGGACGCATTAGCACGGCACGCTATTCGGATTACTGAGAGAATCCTTTTCTCCAATATACTTATAGGGTGCTGACATCATCAGAGTCTAGAAAGTGGAATGATCATCCTGTGGTATGTTTTCCCAGTTGCCAAAAGGGATGTTTCGTTCATACACACTTACACACACACTTACCCCCCTTCACACACACTTGCCACCTGCTGGATTCAAACCCCTACCTAACTATGTTATGATACTACAGACAGACACATTAGCACGGTGCGCTATTCAGATTACTGAGGGAATCCTTTTCTCCAATATACTTATAGGATGCTTACATGATCAGTGTCTAGAAAGGGGGATGAGCATCCTCTGGTGTGTTTTCACATTTGCTAGGGGTAACATTTCGACCAAGTGTGTGAGCATGCCCAGTTCAGCCTTCCCGTGGCATGTTGTGTGAAAGATGTCTCATTTATCTAAGTGTGTGAGCATGCCCAGTGTGGGCTTTACATATGTTGAACTCTGCAGCCCATCACATTTGTGGATGAGTGTGACCTTCAACAAATACCTGCAGTTTATGGTTGTGTGTTCTGTGCCATGTTGTGTAGTTACTGTCGAATGCTTTTGTGTGAACAAAACAGGGAGTATACTGTGCCTGCAGGTTTTGCATGGGATACTTTGCACACAATTGTCAACATCCGTTCATACTGACCTAACACTGTAGCACTGTCTAGTGTAGTGTTTCAGTACTTTCACTGTGGTGGTCAGTATCCTGGGCTTTAGTCCTATCACTGCTTTACATTTCCATAGTGTGTACAACAGCCTGGTTAGGGTCCAGTTGTGCACATCTGCACAAAGGCAGTGCCTCTACAGACCCTGTTAATTTCTGCCCCATAAGCTTAACAAGTGTAGTCTGCAAATCTATGGAGAGGATCATAATTGAGCTCATAAACAAAGATATAGGGGACATGCAGACATTGTACCCATCCCATTTTGGCTTGGTCAGGGGCAGATTATGCCTTTTGTACTGGGTTGACATCTTCAAATTGGTCACTTAGGCCATTGTTGGGGAAAGGCAGTCCATACAGCCTACCTTGGCCTTGCAAACACTTTCAACACAATACCCCACTCAGGTATTGTGGAAAACCCTAACAACTGAAATGTAAACCCATATGTCACAAGATGGTTTGCAAACTGGCTTAAGGACGGGACCCACAGGGTTAGAGTTGCTGGCACTATGTTAGACTCCAGGCTGGTCACAGGTGGTGTCACACAGGGCTCAGTCCTTGGCCCCATTGTTTGTCATGTACTTCCCAGAAGTACAGGCCAACATGGGAGGACTTTGGATGACAATGTTAGCAGATGACTGCACACTGGGCACCATAGTGGACAGTGCATCACACACAGATATCCTTCAGAAGGGACTCACAGTAACTGATAGCTGGTGCCAGGGCCATGGCCTGAAGTCAGAGTGCACAACATGTGTAGACATACCCTTCAGGAAAAGCAAGGTGACCCCAAGCTACCATATAGGTGGCAATCCTCTAAGCACAGAGGAGGTTATCATGGACCTGGGGACCCAGGTTAACAGTCGCCATTCTTCTGAGACTCACATTGCTAAAGTGGCTAGGAAGACCTTCTACATTGCCCACCTGATCAGGATGGGATTCACATCCAGATCTAGTGGGTCATTGTTCCCCTGTACTCTTCACTTATCAGACCAGTGATCGAGTCGAATGCCCTATTCTGGCTGTATCTCACCCAACATCTGCAGCAATTGGAGACACCCTGACTGTCCCCCACCTAAAGGATCAAGGAACCCCAACAGCTGTCATATGCTGCCAGATTGAAGACACTCACACTCTATTCACTCACATACCGTCTGCTTAGAGGTGACATGTGCCTGACATGCGAGGCCATGTCCAAACAGAGATTAATGGGCATGCTCCACCTCAGACTCAGAAGATCCACCTGAACCACTAGTGCAGGTGACTTACACCTTAGCAGGGATGTATGTTGGACATGTTGGAGGGATGGAGTTATCACTCGGAGACTCCCTATGCTGTGGAATACAATCCTGGTCCATTTGAGGCAGAGCACCTTGCTGGCTGTGTTCAAGAGGTATCTTGACCTAATGCTAGTCGGAGAATGTGTTTGTCCATCAACACATTGTAAGCGTAGTTCGACATGTTATATGTCTTGTTTAGTATACTGTGCCTCTGTCTACCTGTGACATAACATTGATACCCAGGGTAAACCTCCCATCTCCCATCTCCCATCCACTCATTAGGATTCCTGTTGAGGGGACTCAACCAGTGTCTCTATGGACAACCTGTACTGGTAGTTTACTCATGTGTGGGTGGCTTCTGTGTTTTGGATAATGCAGTACAGCCTGTCCTATATATGTCAGTGCTGGGGTTCAGGTCCCTCATGTGCATAGCTCCCTGCCATTCAGATTGTACAAGGTGCAGCATGTGCATTGATTCCAGCTTGGACATGGCTTTCTACATCAGGCACAGCTTGCATCTGGGTGGACAGCATGGCAGTGTGTGGAGCTGCACTCTGTTTAATCAGACTACACATTACATGTGTTCCAGCTCTGTCATACTCCTGGTGAGGTACTGTTGTGGACTTTACAGGTGCTGGATGTGTGTGCATGAGGTACACCGCACAGGGGCTGCTGTGGTCATTTCTAATGCTGATGAAAGGTAACTGCAGAACCAGAATGACCTCCCTTAGCTAGATGTCAGACAGCATGGACCATACAATCACAACTGAAAACAGGACCCTCTCCACAAAGGGAAAGTGTCCTGTCTGGTGGACCCCAGCCATAAACAAACTGTATGACAGATGAGGGTTACTAATGCAAGACAGAGCTACATCTCCAAAGGGAAGACAGCTGTGATCAGCACTAGTAGAAAGCTACATTATCTCATAAAGACATGCAAGGTCAACTTGGGGACATAAATCACCAAAGACAATGAAGGTAACCACACTGCTTTCTTCAGTTATGTCAGACACCTGGTTGTGAACCCTCGGATATGCTCAGAGTTGGTACACAACAACATATATTCCAGTGACCTGACAGATATTGGCAACATTCCGGACAGCTTCAGTGCGATTTACCCCTCCCTCACCCCCAAAACAAGATAGTTATCACTGCTGTATGTAACCTCACTGTCATCTTGGATGTCCATGTGAGAGCCACACTCAGCAAAGACAAGTACACAGCATCCATGGGACCTGCTGGTATCTCCAGTTGCATGCTTTGTGAACTCCAGAAGGGGCTGGACCCATATATACAACTGCTATTTAACCTTAGTCTTGCTACAGGATATGTACCTGAACACTGGCATACGGCAACAGTGGTCCCACTCCACAAGGGGATGCCTCCACAGACCATGGCAACTACCACCACACAGGCTTAACCAGCCTTGTCTGCAAAGATATGGGAGGAGTCATGGAGCTCTTACACAGACACATTACTGACCTACGGACCCTTGTTCCCACCTAGTTCAGCTTTGTACAGGGCAGATCCTGCCTTTTGCACCTTTGCACCCGAAAAGTACCTACCATGAAGATCAGGGTTCTTCAACACATGTCATATGCTTCCAGAATAGAGGAAGTCCAGCTTTGTTCAGTGTCATACCGCATACTTACAGGTGACCTATGCCTGACATACAAGACCATGTCCAATCAGGATTTGGTGGACATACTCCACTGCAAGCAATCCAAATCCACCAGAGCCATGAGAGCTGAGTATTTGAACCTCAGCACATACATGTATAGGACATGCTGGAGGGACAGAGTCATAACTCAGAGGCATCTCACACTCTAGCAGAGTATCCCAGTTCATGTTTGACAGAGTCCCTCACTGACTCTCTTCAGGAGACATCTGGACAACTGCATATGAGATGGAGGCACAGACTAGACAGAGACACAGTCATGTTATTCAATTACGTGGGGTCATAATGTGTCACTACTAAGTCAGAGGCACAATATTCAGAATCTATTCTGTACACTTATTACCACTATAAGGGGTGGCAATAGCCACATCACTATGGCTAGGCTTATACATGCACTAGGGCAGATAGCCTAGTAGTACACTATGACACTATGAAACACCGGTGTATGTGTAGCTATTGTCAATCAAACAGTATGATGTGGCTTGGGGGGCTTGATATCTCCCTGTATTCCAACATTGTTTTGTCTGTTCCTTCTAGCATGTCTAGGGATCAGTTGCTAGTGTCCTGTCCTGCTCAGCTGGTGAACCTGGGAATATTGAGGCACTGTTACAGTTGCCTCATGTACACTGACAACCCTCTCCTTCTGCCATAAAACACACATACATGTGAGAGATGCAACTATATAGCCAAAGTGGAGGCTGAGCTCTCTCAACATAGGACTAGCAAGACCAGAGAGAGGGTGAAGGTAACCACACACACATCTTTAATCCAGTCTGACATGGCACTGTCACAACTTAAGATCATACACATAGACACACAGAGACACTCTCGGAGGCTCTGATCAGAAGTCTACCAGAATGGCGGTGGCCACCACAGCAGACACTCACACAACTGCCTCCACAGGGCACAGCACATGCAACACATTGACCACAGAGTCGGTGTGCCAAACAGTCACAGCCCTTAAGGCCAAACACAATGCCAGACACACTTGTCATAGGTGACTCCATAGTCAGACACACTGATGTCCCACTCACCAGATCAGGTACAGAGGAGGTCACAGTAAGCTGCCTATCGGGCACTGGAATCCACCACATAATGCAAGCACTCAGGTCACTAAACTGCAAGTACAGGTCTGACCCAGTCATAATCCATGCTGGTGTGAACGACCTGAGATGTACGTCCCTGGACTACATGGAAAGAGACATAGAGGATCCCTCTGATTATGTAGGCCAGGCAGGTATGACCCTGACCTTCGGCAGTATCCTACCTTCACCAAGTATGATGCCACATAAACAGAGACAAGATGATCAGCTGTAGTATTTTGCTTAGACTATGGTGTCATTCTAAGGGGGTCCAATGTCTGTCTACCTGGGATGACATGCTGGACAGGCCATGGTGATTTGCAAGGGACGGCTTGCACCTGTCACCCCTGGGCTTCTGGATTTCAGATGATGCTCTTGCCACCCCCATTGTGCCTTTTTTATGCAAGATTCAGATTCTACACCTACCACCCTAGAACACAGTAAAGGAAAGACACTAAGGGTAATGCTGCTCAATGCCCAACGTCTCAACCTCAAGCTGCACACACTCTATGCCCTTCTCAGTATGTAGCATATTGATGTCTGTGCTGTGCCTGAAACCTGGTTCACAGCTTCTGACAGCACCCCGGCACTATCGGGTGTTACCTCATATCATGCATTCCGGCACCAGCATCCCGACAACACCAAGAAGGATGGTGGGTGTCTATATTCATCAAGGACACCCTCACCTCATGGTTGGTGGCAACACACGATGCATCGGAGACCATCCTGGTGCCAGTGACCGTAGGCAAGACTGCTCTGCAGTTTGTAGCATGTTACATGCCACCCGCTCAAACTCAGGTACCTCACACAGCTATCCTGCAAACACTGAAGGGGATAAATGTATCTCCAAACACCATCCTACTGGGTGATTCCAACTATCCACATATAGACTGGGATCACTAATCATGCCACAACACTCTAACACAAAGGTTCCAAGAGTTCATACACTGAAATGCCATGGAACAACTGGTCCCAATCCCCTCAAGTGGAGGCAACATACTAGAACACATCATCACGAACATGGGGTCACACTGTTCAACACCAGACATATACCCATCATTGGTGAGATCAGATCATGGACTACTCTCAGTGGGAGTCCACATCCCACCCACACCCCAGATGGGAAATGAAACGGTGAAGACCTTCTCAAATGCCGACTTCACATTTCTGAGGACTGGTGTGGTCTCTTTCAAGGCCCCCAGGCCAGCAGACACCATTACCCAAGCCACTGTATCACTTAGAAATGCCTTCTACCAGCACCTCCAGGACTGCATGGTTCAGGCAATCCCAAATAATAATGACTCTTTGTACCACAGGCAAGCATCCAGTCTGGTGGACCCTATCCATAAACAAGCTGTACAACACAAGGAAGGAGCTACTACAAGATAGAGCGTAATCCGTGGGGAAGACACCCCTGCTCATTGTGAGTAAAACACTGGGTACCCTCATACAATCATCCGAGGCATCTTTTGAGAGTAAACCCACTCAGGACTCCAGGGACAATCATGAGGCCTTTTTACCTATGTTTGAAACCTGGGAGGAAACTCCCAGATATGCTCAGACTTAGTTCAGAATAATGTTGATATCACTGCACCTACAGACATTGGCAACATACTGGCTGACAGGTTCAGTGCAGATTTCTCCCCTCCCCAACTGGGGGTATGTACACCAGAGGATTGTGGCCCCCAAACATCTCCACTGCTGGGGTGGGAACTGCTCAATCCAAGGCAGAAAACACTTTATCCATGGGACCAGATGGTGTCCCCAGTTGTGTGCTCCATGAACTCAATGAGTAATTACACCCGCAGTTAGGGCAGCTGTTTAATCTTAGCCTCACCTCAGGATATGTTCCCAAGGAGTGGCATACAGCAATGGTGGACCCACTTCACAAAGGAGGTGCCTCCACCAACCCCAGAAACTACCATCCCATCAGCTTGACAAGCCTGTTCTGCTAAGCTATGGAGAGGATCATAATGGGAATTCTAAATGAAGACATAGGGGACTTGCAGACATTGGATCCAATCCAGTTTGGCTTTGTCAAGGGCAGATCATGCCTTTTAAACTTGGTTGACTTTTCAAAACACTCACCCAGGCCATTGACGTGGGCAAGGCAGTCCACACAGCCTACCTTGACCTGGCAAAGGCTTTCACAATACCCCACTCAGGTATCATTGAAAACATCACCAGCTTAATTGTGAACCCATACATCACAGCATGGGTTGCAAACTGGCTAAGTGACGGAACACACAGGGTCAAAGTTGCTGGTGCCAGTTCACACTCCAGAGCTGTCACAAGTGGTGTCCTACAGGGCTCAGTCCTGGGCCCACATTTGTTCAGTATCTACTTTTCAGAAGTACGAGCAAACACAGGGGGATTATGGCTGACAAAGTTTGAAGATGACTGCAAACTGGGAAGCATAGCTGGAAACCCATCTGACACAGACATCCTTCAGAAGGGTCTCATAGACACAGATAACTGGTGCCACAGCCATGGCCTTACATTAAACACTAAACAATGCATAGCCATACCCTTCAGGAAGAACAAGGTTACCACTACTTCCCATCTAGGTGGCAATCCTCTAAGCACAGACGTTATCAGGGACCTGGGCACCCAGGTTGACAGTGACCTTTTGCTTGACACTCACATTGCCAGGGTAGTTTGGAAGGCCTTCTACATTGGCCACCTCATCATGCAGTGATTCACATCTAGATCAAGGGAGGTCATCGTTCCCCTGTACTCATCACACCAATGATTGCATACACTGCCCCATTCAGATTGGATGGGCCCACAAATTCCTCGACAGGAGGTGAAAGGGTCTCAAACATATTTCTTATGCTGCCCGACTGAAGGAATTCCAGCTGTATTCAGTCACTTACTGACTGCTCAGAGGTGACCTGTGCCTGACATACAAGGCTATGTCCAACACAGAATTTATGAACATGCTTCACCTCAAGACCTCTACATCCATCAGAACTACAAGGGCAGGAGACCTAAACCTCAACACAGATATTAATAGGATGTGCTGGAGGGACAGATTCATCACCCAGAGAGTCCATATGCTGTGGAACAACATCCTGGTACATGTGGGGCTGAGCACCTCACTGGCTTTGTTCAAGTGAGATCTTGACCAATGGATGGGAGATTGCAGGTATACCCCAGGGATAACCTCAGTATCACTGCTTGACAGAGGCACAGCAAAATAATGGGCATATTATCCATCAACTTGCAGGGGTGGCAGAAGCCACAAAACTCTGGGCTAGGCTTATTAATGCCCTAGGGCAGATAGCCTAGTATGAACCTATGGACATAGAACTGGGGCAGTTCCTGCTATTAGGACAGTGGTCTGCAGCAGGCTATATAGTAGTAGTCGGTTTTAGCCATTGGTTTTTGACCATGGCTATTCCATGTTGCTTCTTGTTGTGGTACAAACATGGGTGTGTGGTTATCCATGCTATTTATTGCTAGACACCCTCATTTTGTATCTTGTTCCATGTTTTTGCACATGTACATCACTGTATAACGTGCAGCTGTTTCCGCAGGGTCATATGCGTGGATATGGATGTTAGTTGGGGTCCTCAGGTGTGCATATTGTACATGATATTACATTACTTAACACATGGCATTCATGCCTCAGGTGGTGCTGCAGGGCCACCTCTGTCGGATACACATACTACACTCCCTGTACATTTGGAAGCAGGTTGTGTCATGTTAGGCATCCCTGTTACTGTATGAGTGAGTCAGAGCGGTATCAGTCCCAGTGTTCCTACTGACCAAGCGTATGTGCTATGCGTTGCCTCTTTGCCAAGGCCAGGGCATACTGGGCACACCTCCTTCTGCCTACTGGGACAAGGTCAGGTTGTTCCTCCTCCGAGTCACCCCCTGCCTGTGGTGGCCTTGGCAATGGTGGGGGGATGTTTGGCCCAGCCCTGTGCTGGTCCTGCTGCAGCTGTTTCCGCAGGATCATATTATGTAGCATAGCACATATCATGATCATTTGGGTACATGTAGTTGGTGTGTACTGCAAAGCTCCACCAGATGTGTCCAGACTCCGGAACCGTGACTTGAGCAGCCCAAACACATGCTCTATGATATTACATGTTTGTGCGTGTGCCTCATTATGGCGTTCCTGTTCAGGTGTGTGTGCATTTCTGATGGGTGTCATCAGTCACGGCTCAAGTGCATAACCTGCATCCCCCACTAGGTGTCCGTGTGGGAAGTCCCCATTGGCAAATGATTGGTACAGCTGCGTCAGATGCCAGATGTGGGAATCGTGGTAGCTCCCAGGGCAGCCAGCACACACATTCATTATTATGCCCTGGGCATCACACACGACCTGGCAGTTGATGGAGGGGTATCCCTTGCGGTTAATGTAGACTCTACCCCGCTCACCGGCTGGTGCTTTGATGCATATGTGCGTGCAGTCTATTGCACCCAGCACCTCAGGGTATCCCGCTATTTGCTGGAAGAGACGCATATTGCTGGCCACAACCTCACGGTCATTAGGGACATATATATGATCACTGACATGTGGTGACATGGCATCCAGGAACTTCTGCAGTACCTTGGAGGCTGATGCCTGTGATATCCCCATCATATCGCCAGTTGGTCTCTGGAAGGTACCTGTTGCTATTATTCTTAGGCCAACACATACCTTGGTTTCCACTGGGATGGGTTCCCCTCTGTTGGTTCTGTGTGTCAGGTGTGGCCTGCACAGCTCAACAATCTGCTGCAGGAGCTCTCTGTCCACTCTATAGCGCTCTACTATCTCCAGCTCATGTAACCCATGGTAGGTGACCCTGGGCCTGTATACTCTTCTACTTCTCCTCACTCTGGGTTGTCTGTCAGCGTCTGCATTGTCACCACCCTCAGCAATTCGCCTATGCCTGATTATAATAGCCATGGCAGCCCCTAGCATTTCTGCTCTGAGTTCAGCTTTTTTCAGTTTTCAATTCTGATAGCTTAGTTTCTGGCAGTATCTCTTGTGAGAAACAGCCTTCACTGCTCTTTGTTGTGTTTTAAGTGCTGGGCTGGGCTTCTAGTCTGCCTGTGTAATTGCCTGCTTGTAATTGTTTCCACCAATTAACTCCAGCAGTATTCCCTGGCAGTTTCCCTGTATTTTGGTTGTTTCCTGTTTCCTCTCTGTTTCCTGAGGGGGAGCAATGTGCACACCAGCTTAAACACGCTCACAGTCACTCAAACGCACGCACACATCCCTACACCATGTTACACGCTACAAGACACATCCTTACACGGTGTTAGCTAGGCTGATTCATGCTAAAACGCAGCACACTGCCTTACACACGCCTGCTCAAACCGTTGTAAACAGTTTGCAACACGCCCCACATGTTGAACCTGCCTTACAGCTACAAGGCGCCAAGATGCACGTATATCAAGAAACTTTGAGTGTAGGGATAGCGTATACCCTCAATTTCTTGACTTTCCTAGTGTTCTGTTGGGACACACCTCCCTCCCTGATGTCTGTCTGTCATCTGTTACCTTACATTGCCCTCCAATCTGGTACATTTCTTTCTATCCTTCCCTCCGTGATGTCACCTACCTCTTACTCTGTTCCTCCCCTTCTCTAACTCTTACACTACTCAGAAAGTGCTCATTACCTATGTGGCAGTGTGATTCAGTATTGTAACTCTCATTTACATAGGATTGCCTAGTAATGCTTAGTTACATATCTTACACGGAGCTTCCCCCCCTTGACAACCACTAAACGGAGGCCATATTGTTTTTAGTCTGCAAGTCCCTCCATTGACATTCCATGTAATACATAAATCCCACAATTGTGGGCTTATAAGCTTCGGTTTTCAGTTTTAGGTAGCGCACCCCGTTTGCGCAGGTGTGCGCTGCAGTTAAACACAAAAATCCCGTGAAAAAAAAAAAGTTAAATAACTTAACTTTTTCATGCCAATGGCCACATATTTGGCCATTGGCATGCTTAATGACACATATGCACCCTTTATTTGGAGCTGACATAGCTCCGTTTTGATTTTGCAGAAATGTACTCAGTTGTCAGCTGAGTACATTTCTGCAGCTAACACGTCCGTTACACGGACTGGTTTCTGCTTCGTGGATCGCTCAAATACCTCATTTGCATATCTTGGAGCTACAAATGAGGTATTGAGCATTTCCACGCCCAGTCCGTGTAAGAGACGTGTTAGCTGTCTCTTACACGGAGGTTTGGGCTGTACCTGAATCGGGAGGCTTACACGGAGGCTTACACTACTCTTGAACTCCGTGTAAGCCTTCCTGAATCTGGACCTTTTGTAGAAATACTTAATATTATTGTATTTACTATGTAAAATTGCATTTTGACTTGTATCAAAAGAAGACTATAGGTTTGTTTCTTTATGTGTTTTCTATATAAAATGTTTTGAGTATGTTTAAAAACAGAGGGAATTGTTAGATATTATGAATATAAGGCTGAAATTAATTCTGTTGTAAATATGCTGAAAGAAAAAGCTTGCTTAAATGCAGAAACAGAGTTTAGTAATATGTGATCAGCAGTCATACTAAATGAGCATGGCTTGGAAAATAAGGAACCTGCTGAATGGACATTTTCCCTTACAGACTTAAAAACAGGATGTATGCAAGAGCAAAAATGCAAAATCTGCTTTTAAAGAATGGACAATGACACTGTGACAATGTGTTTCCTCAAAAATATGTTTTTCTGCATGGAAAACAGGGCGTGTTTATCAGCATTGGCAAAAGAACAGATGTTCTTGTACAAAGATCCAAATAGAATACAGGATGTTCACACTGTCAGAAAAGCTGGTCTCTTACAAGACATTGTTAAACAAGGAAGCTTAGTATTGTTTCTACAGGATGAGCAATTCTCCAAAATAGAATATCAAGAGGAAATGTATATGTTTATGCATGACTAAAAGTGTATATAAAGAGCTGTATAAATCCAGTTATGTTAGAGGTATGGTAGGGACTCATTTGTCCTGAGATAAATGTTATATCTCTCACATCATCTGTACTATATGAGAAGTAAAGTTGGAACAGTACTTTAAGCTGCAAAGTTGTTCCATTTGGTTTATTATAAAAAGTTATTTGTTACTGCTCTCTAAAGTTGATGCTGCAAAGTATATTCTCTCATCAGTGTATATTCTGCAAGTTTCTGTATGCAACAGACTGTGAATGCAAATATAACCAGACTTTGAATTTTAGCAGAATCCAGCCAGCAAGACTGAGTGTCTTAAGAAGATTTCAAATCCATCACACCAAGCAGTAAGAGCTCAATATAATTTTTCAAAGATGTCTTTCATTTTCCCCTCTAAGACATTTTATGTAGGGCATCTCAGGTGTCAAGAGGTTTGCCTGCCTATAAGTGTCTTTAAAGTATGATGATTTAAAGTTATTCCCAGTGTCTATTGGTTCCACCCATCATCATTATGTTTAAGTATTGTTAAGGCACAAGATGGAATAAGTACCATTAATGCACAAAATGGAAGAGTATTACTGGTTTCTAGTGGTTCCCTACCACCCAATGTTGTAGAATTTGCTCGTTAGTCTAGAGGATTGTAACAGTCCCCCAACCCACTCCATTATTATGCCAGACATTACAGCTTTATACTTCTTAGTATGAAAAACCGAAGTGATATTAATAGCTTGGTTAGCATAGTGGGTTAATGTTCCTATTTGGTTATTAAGGGTACAATGTTCAAAACCTTTTCACTGTGTATATATTTATTTATATATATATATATATATATATATATATATATATATATATATATATATATATATATATATATATATTAGTATGTGTATGTGTGGTTATATATACGTGTATATATATATATATATATGTATATATATATATGTTAGTATGTGTATGTGTGGTTATATATACGTGTATATATATATATATATATATATATATATATATATATATATATACATATATATATATATATGTGTGTGTGTGTGTATATGCTGGACAGAGGCCCAGGAAACTAATCTAAAAGGGAGACAAAAGCCAACACATTCTGGCTAGGCTTATAAATGCCCTTGGGCAGATAGCCTAGTACTTACCTATGAACCTATAAACCTATATAAATCCCTATCAGTTGATTGAGTTTTCAGAAACTTGAAATTCATATTGGTGAGACAATATGATCAGATTTCTGAAAACCCGAAGGTTTTAAATGGAGATTGTGGTAGAGTGTGGATCGGGAAATTAAGCATTTTCTTCTATGTAGTGTGATAGATTTTTATGTGTGTTTTTTTTTTAATGTTCGAGTTTTACGAAATTTGATCATATCGTCTTGCCTATATGCATTTAGGTTCATAGGTTCATACTAGGCTATCTGCTCTAGGACATTTATAAGCCTAGCCAGAGTGTGTTTGGCTTTCGCCACCCATTTTAAATGAATTTTGCTATGCCCTTTTTCGAGGTTAGTATACTGTGCCTCTGTCTAACAGTGACACAGAAGTGATACCCGGGGTAAACCTACGATCTCCCATCCACTCATCAAGATTCCTCTTGAAGAGAGTCAATGAGGGACTCTGCCTAACCTGGACTGGGATTTTATTCCAGAGTGAAGGGAGCCTCTGGGATATGAATCTGTCCCTCCAGCATGTCCTATTTATTTCAGTACTGAGGTTCATTTCTGTCGAGAGCGTAGCTTGATGGGATTTGGATTTTCTGAGGTGCAGCATGTCCATTAATTCCGGGTTGGACATGGCCCTATACGTCAGGCACAGATCGCCTCTGAGCAGGCGGTATGCCACTGAGTAGAGCTGGAGTTTCTTTAACCGGGCAGCATATGGCATCTGTTTGAGCCCTTTGATCCTCTTGGTGAGGTATCCTTGGGGTCTTTCCAGTTGCTGCAGGTGTCTGGTAAGGTACATCCCAAAAGGGGCATTGTACTCAATTATGGGCCTGATGAGGGATGAGTAAAGAGGCACGATGACCTCCCCTGATCTAGATGTGAATCCCTTCATGATTAGGTGGGCTATATAAAATGTTTTTCTAACCACTTTGGCCACGTGGTTTTCAAATGAGAGATTGCTATCAACTTGGGTCCCCAGGTCCCTAATTACTTTTTCCATACTTAATGGATTACCACCTATGTGGTAATTTGTGGGCACTTTGTTTTTGCCAAAGGGGATGACTATACACGTTTTGGCATTTAGCTTGAGGCCATGACTCTGGCACCAGTTGTCTGTTTCTATGAGAACCTTTTGTAGGATGCTTGTGTCCGCTAAAGAGTCGATTATGGTGCCTAGTTTGCAGTCATCTGCGAACTTGGTCAGCCACAGTCCTTCCATGTTGGCCTGTACCTCCGAGAAATATATACCGAACAAGAGAGGTCCCAGGACTGAGCCCTGTGGGATGCCACTTGTAACTGGTTTGGAGTCTGACATGGCTCCAGCAATTCTAACCATGTGGGTTTTGTCCTTGAGCCAGTTTGCAACCCATCTAGAGACATAGGGGTTTATATTTAAGCTGGTGAGCTTATCTATAATGCCCAAGTGGGGTATTGTATTGAAGGGTTTTGCGAGGTCCAGGTAGGCTGTGTGGACCACCTTTCCCTCGTCAATGGCCTTGGTGACTGTTTCAAAGAAATTGACCAGGTTTAAGAGGCAGGATCTACCCTTAACAAAGCCGAACTGGGTAGGATCCAGTGTCTGTAGGTCCCCAATATCTTTATTTATGAGGTCCATGATGATCCTTTCCATATCTTTGCAGACCAAGCTAGTCAGGCTTATGGGGCGATAGTTTCCGGGATCCGTTGAGGCACCACCTTTGTGGAGAGGGACCACTGTTGCTGTACGCCACTCTTTGGGTACATATCCTGTAGTAAGGCTGAAACTGAGCAGTAGTTTTATGTTTGGGTTTAGCTCTTCTTGGAGTTCATGTAGGACGCAGCCCAGGACACCGTCTGGTCCCATTGATGCTGTGTTTTTTGCTTTGGAGAGGGCGACTCTTATCTGAGCATCTGAGATGTCAGGGGGCAGCACTCTGCTGGGATAGATATTTGCCCTTTTGGTGGGGAGGGGGGGGAGTTTGCGCTGAACCTGTCAGCTAGGATGTTGGCAATGTCTGTGGGTTTGGTGTATTTTTTTGTCATTTTGGACTAATTCTGAGCATATCTGGGAATTCCCACCCAGGTTCCCTAACATAACTAAAGAAAGCCTTGTGATTATCCTTAGTGTCCTGTGCAATTTATCTCTCAAAGCTGGCCTTAGACGATTTTATGAGTGCCCGTAGTTTTTTGCTAATACTGATCAATGATGCCTTCCCTTTTTGGGATTTTGCTCTATCATGTAGTAGCTTCCTCCTTCTATTGTATAGCTTGTTTATGGCTGGGGTCCACCAGACAGGACGCCTGCCTTTGGAGGATTGGGTCTTGGTTTTATTTGGGATTGCATGATCCATGCATTCTTGAAGGTGTTCATAGAATGCATTTATAAAGGATTCTGCGGTCTGGGCCATATTTTCCACAGGCCCGGGGGCTTTGAAGGATTCCACCTCAGTTTTGAGGAGTGTGAAATTTGCTTTAGAGAAGTTTTTCACTGTGGTTTTCTGGGCAGGGGGTGGTGTCGGGATGTGAATATCCAGTGAGATTAGTTTATGGTCTGATCTTGAGTGTCTACTCTGAAAACTTGATCAACGGATATAGATCGATACACACACACACGCACACACACACACACACACACATATATATATATATATATATATATATATATATATATATAGATATATATATTTTTTTTTTTTGGGGGGGTAAATACACTTAATATTTTTTAGAGGTACAGAAAACTAATATTCTCTTTCTGAAATGGGGTGGTATAGGGTTTGAATCCTTTTTAGTGCCCTTATTGCACATACAAAGAATATTCCTTGTGTCTAGTGTTGCCTCCCCCACATCTAGCATGATTTAAAACATGATTTGTATTTATTTATTTATTTATTTTTATTTGAAGTTCCTTTAACACATGCTACATAGTACATACAGTATCCCAGGTCTACTTTATTTACATGAAAGCTTAAAACAGCGAATGCATATGCATCGAACCATATGGATCGAACTGAGAAACCATTGAAACACAATAAAAATGGAATTGCACAACAAACATGACATGTAACAGCTGTAGGCAGGGGGGCAAGCCCCCCTGCACCACCCACCCCCCCCCAGCTACTTAAATATACCAACTCCGAGATCGCACTATATTAAAGTAAACGGAAATCTCCACCTACGGAGATTTCCGTTTACAGTTTTCGACGGTTCGCACTTTCGATGCATATGGTTCGATGCATATGCATTCAATGTTTTAAGCTTTCATGTAAATAAAGTAGACCCAGTATCCCTGGGGGTTAGTGATCTCCCATGACCCACATCTTGCTTAGGGACCTAAGGGCCATTAAGGCATGATATTGCAGAGTTCCTCGGTGGCTAGTGTGTTCCCTGACCCTAAGTGCTGTTGAGGCACAAGATGAAACAGTTACCCCTGATGTTTATTGTTCTACCCCGATCCAGATTGACCTTCTTTTTTCCCTTTAAGGCATGCTATATAGAGCGTCTCTGTTGCCTAGTGGTTTGCCTGCCTCTAAGTGTTTTTAAGGTCTAGTGATTTACAGCTATCCCTAGAGTGTCAATGTTTCCACTCATGTTTAAGTACCATTAAGGCACAAGATGGAAGAGTAACACTAGTGTCTAGTGGTTCCCCACAACCCGATGTTGCAGGATTTATCATTACTCTAGGGGAGTGAGACAGCCACCCAACCCAGCCCAACACATAAATACACACACATAAACCTATCATGCTTGCTCACTGATCCCTTTGCACTGCAAACATCCTAACAGATAAAACTCACACACACAGCTCCTGACATACACATATGCACACATGCACTCCCAGCACCACTTGTCCACCAAACTTCCCAGCATTTACCTCTAAAGTGAAGGATAAACACAAGTTTTTGGTTATGTTCATTAACATGAGAGGCCAGGAGTGGTCCTACTAAATGCCCTTGGACAGGCAGGTCTGAGGGATAGTCCATGGCTTGAACCATATGCCTCATTAACATTAAGCAGAGCTGCAGGTCAGGTTCAGCCCACAGTGGTACTGCACATCTTTGTGTAAAAACACATTGGAAGGGCTGTCTCTGAATCAGAATTGGTTACAAAGTGTATACCTTCTGGTAGCCTTTCTAAATCAAGCCCGATATTTATACAAAACTCAACAGAGGAGTCGTAAGGGATGGAGAATATATGTAAAATGTGAAGTGTAACAACCTCTTGCACTTTTATCAGTGCCAAGTATGAATGAGGATTTTTTTTTCAAATGATTTGACTAGTGTATTACTTGTGACTAAAATAAAATAGCCTAAATAAATTAAGTAAATGAAGATATAAAATATTTAACATAGCAGTAGTCTTGGATTTAAGGAAAACACAATGAATACTAGTACAACAAATCTAATTAAAACTGTGGCTTATACCCTACCAAACATCTTTCATATGCAAACATGCCCTTATGTGTATCAAAGTGCCAAGGTTGAGACTGAACTCAACACTACAGGACTATTTTCCCCTGTGCACTTCAGCAGGTAGAGTGTGCTCTATGTCCCTTCAGTTTTAAGAATTTGCTAGCATATTTTTATGCCAGTCATCAGTTACAATTTCTTAGCAATATGAAAGCAGGCTGTTTTAAGACTGCTATAATTTTCACTAGTGAAACCCTTAGTACTCTTCCGATTATAAATTATGCTGTTTACAGGCAACTACAGATTGAAAAGATATTTTTGGGGAAATTAAAAAGACAACCAATATTTTATAACCATCCTCTATGTCTATCAGCAGTGCAGAAGACTAATATTCTCTTTTTCAGATGGGATGGTGTAGGGTTTGAATCTTTTTTCCAATGCCTTTGTGGCACACTACAAAGATGTAGCATTCATTGTGTCTAGTGTTCCCTCCCCCACATATTTCATGCTTCAAAACAGATTAAAAAGATTTGCCTGCAATCATATCCCTCTGTAGGTATACCTTTATACAGCTTGTGACCTAAACAAGCTGGCTTGCTGGCTGTGGGGCTGTGATCCCCTTCATTTCAAGCAAATTATTCCATGATGTGTGACTTTAAATCAAAATTTCTGCATGTAAAGGCATGTTCTGCTCACAGCAGTGATCTGCTAAGGCTGTATTCTACCTTTCATAAGCCCCCATTCTTGCTGAATAAGTTATTCTTACCCAGCAGTATGCATTTTTTCAACAAATGATGATATACACAGTATTGCAGAAAACTGAGTTTCTGGCACTTTTCTCTGTGACTGTATTTTGTTTTAGGTGACTGAGTATAGTTTTAATGACATGTTTAATATTCTGTTTATATTTATTTTTTAATTTTTGTTTAGAAGTTTAAATAGAGTTACATCACCTCTGTAATATAACAAGTTACAGGGAATACAAAGACTCACAAACAAGTCACACAACATAAAAAACAACATAACCTTGTTGCTGCTTCCCTTGTGTATTGTCTAGATGAAAATTTTAACTGCTCTTCCGACAAGAACTTCATCCTTTATCTTAACCACCATTTAGATTTGTAATCAGTTCTCTGTTCTAGAAACAATGCCAAAGAACTGGGATTAGAACAAAGCATGAATAGACTCCTTTGAAATCAGTTTGCCTGAGCTCACCATGTGGCATACAGTGAAGATATGTTTACTCACGCTTGTGTGAATATGCTTTACTTATAAGAGGAATGGTTCAGCTACAGTAAGAAGAATGGTTGCAGAGGCTTGAATGCTTACTTTCGAGAAGAGAAGTGATGGAGAATATGATACAGACACATAGAATAATGAGGAGAAGGGCAAGCCTGTTAAGAGACAAGATGGAGGGAGAAGACAGCTTGGTTGGCAGACAGAGGTAACTAGGTTTAGAATGACTGTGATAAAAGTATTATTTTACAGAGAGGGTAGTAGGAAATTGAAGAGTTTGTCAGAGTAGACTGTGGAGCTTGGAACTATAGAACATTTTAAACATGAAGGAAAAATGAAAATGTAGTAAGCAAGCAGCTTTCAAAGGGTATCTGCAACACAGAAAGCAGACTATACTCATTTGCTATCATATATTTGCATGTGTTCTGTTATCTCCAGCTCATAGTAATATTGAAATCCTATGCTGTTAAAGTAATTAAACTAAAAATGAGTACTAGGCAAGAACAACATCAACTTATTATAAATGGGAGCAAAAAGATATCTTCTGTAAAGCAATGTGATGCATTAAATAAGTACACTCTACACTAACCTCTATTAACTGCCCAGCTTACTTAGTACAGTTTCATTTCCCATCCGTATCCCTTTTTGTGTATACTGTCAGTGACAGGCCATAAATAAATAAGCTTCGTAGGCATTGATGTTAACTGCGCATGTTTGTTAAGATTTTGTTCTGACTCCATTTCCCATTACCACTCCCTTGTTTTGTTTCAAATTTAATAGAGGAGCAGGCATGCAAATATTTATATCTTAAATACTAAGTTATTTGCTGCCCTTCATGTCAGCAAAAACGAATATAGAATCCTTTCTGTTATACCCTATTAATTTTTTTGAACTGGCACCGACATCACAAGCAGACAGCGACCTTGAGTTGGAAAGCTGTTAACACTGAAATTTAGTATATAGAGCATGAATTGTTTGATATATGCTACCTCATACTTCATTCTCTCTCTCTCTCACCTATCTTTCTTTCCTCCCCTCTTTCTTTCTATTCCACCTTCTTACTATTTTGTTCCACTATGTCACTAGATCATGCTATTAAAATGACCCATCATTGCACATCTCAATACTGCAACCTAATGTGATGTACTGTTATACATATAAAATGTCAGTAAAATAGTGACTTTTGAGCTCAGTGACTCACAAACCTATACATTAAGCAGTCAGTGCACACCAGGTGAAAGTCTTTTGAAGTAAGAACTAACCTTAATACTGGCTAAAACCTAAATCGTTCAATCACAAGGTACAGAGTCTGATTCTTACATGGGGTAATTGGCTAAGTTCGAAATGGCCCATGATGGCAGTTAGCCAAGTAGTAATCTATGAACCTATGAAGAATATTAATAAAAAAAAAAATCAAAGTTCAGTGCCATCTCTTGTCACAGACCTCTGCAGTCATAGACAGACTGTTAAAATATCTAGGAAAATGCTCTTAGAAAGTACACAGCTGCCCCTACCCCTAATATGAGCAATCCCTTCACACGTTTAGGATTCTTTGAATCAGATAGCTAAGGCTTTGAAATGGGATGAACACTAATCTACACAACTGAACCCTTTGAAACACATTCACACGGAATATGTAGAATAAATAATAAAGCTGTAAAATGCCCCTATATATAGAACTACCATAGTATGTTAATCTGACCATTTTTAACTATCCTTGCATTTTGTTTGTGATATAGCACAAACACAAATATAATCTTCAAAATGTTTATCATTTCCAAGGAAAAGAATTTTGCATGACAGGACTACTTATCACAACTAAGTGATTCATTGCAAATTAAAATATGTTTGCATCATAAGTATGGATTGTCACTTATTGGAAGGAAAGGCAGTACATACCTATGTGTCTAAAAAAAGAAATTCAGCAGTTGCAGCTTTGCCATCAGTTTGCTCATCTCTTATATTTAACCAATGAACTTTGGAGGTTGGTAGATTTATTGTAGCTTGATTCACTAAAGTACAATTAAAATAGAAAGATCAACAATAAATGTACAACATATACTTCCCTTCAAAGCATTACTTAAGTGTATCCTTATCCCAGATTAGAAAATATAAAGCTTGACACAATTTAAGTATTAATGAACAGCAGCATCTTTCATTCTGCTGTCACATCAACCAGTGTCTCTTCCTATAAAAGAGAACCAGGATGGAGGGATATTCCTAACAGAAGCCTGCTAGGCAGCATAACAAACACTAACTTTCTAATTTCATAAGATATAATATGCTTCATTCTGTGAAGCAGGAAGTCATATAGAATTAGAAGAGTTATTTTTTTAAATCTCTGTGGATAATTTAGTAAGTTTTAAGGACTGACTGATAGAATGTGTTTTGTACGCCATCAAAAACATTCAATATGAAAGCGTAAAATATTCAGTGAAGTCATCACAAGCATTTAGTATGGAAATGCAAAATAGTCAGTGAAGTTTTTTGACAGCCACCAATTGCTTATTTCATATAACATTTATATGTGTGCTACAGCAACAGAAACAGGTCTTAAGATAGTGGGCTATTCCAATTTATAGGTGGTATAAAATTTTACACTCCGCATGTTTTGTCTTAATGCTACTAAAAAAATTGCCACAATGCCACCAAAGCAAGAAAATTTGGCAGAGGATTTGCTAGCAGCATAATTATTGCCTTTGCTTATGCAGATGAAAGAGACTTGTAATTAATAATGTTCTGTTGGCAGCTGTACTGACATTTACAAACAATGCATCAGGGGGAGGTGCATAATTAACAAAACTTTCTTTCCAAGAAAACAGCTCAGATGGCAAAGCAGTCATGCCGTATCTAGTTTAAAACATACATTGTTACTTCATCAGCAAGCGACTAATCTGTTCTTGGGTACCTGAAATCAGTAATATATCAGTCTGTCCCATAGTATAACCTGACTATTTATGCTGTCTTTGAGTGAGAACAGTCACAGAGATAGCATTTCAGACTTATTAAAAGTAGACGTTTGGAGAATTATTTAGAGTAATGGCACAACAGTGATAAAGGTTAAACTTAAAAAGCAGTCAGTGTAGTGACAAGTGGTGCAGTGTTTAGCATTGCTCTCCTACAGCCCCTGGTTGTATAGTTCACTTCTGAGCTGACCTGTCTTCTGTGTGGAGAATGCATGTCACCACTGTATTTTCTTTTGTTTTTTGATGTGTGATTTTTTTTCTTCCTCCATCACAAAGATGTGCAGCTGTGTTAATTTAGAATCTTCAAAATCGTTTATGGATGTGCATGCAGAGAGAGAGAGAGAGAGAGATGAGACAGTGTATGTGTGTGCGTGTGGTGTATGTTTGCATGTGAGTACATTAATATGTGTGTTTGTATCCTGTGATAAATTAGCATCCCATGCAAGATTAGTTCTCTCCCTTATGCCTGTTAATTGCTGATACAGAGTCCTGCTCTTCTGCAACCATGAATGAGATAAATTAGGTATCAGAAAATGAATGAGTATAACTGACAAGCCAGTTTTATTTCAAATTATTTACTAACATGGCATGCATTATAATTGTCAGGATGCCTGATGACAGGACAAAGGTAGAGGCCAATTGGTGTCCTGACCATGGTTTTAGATGATGATGATACTGACAAGTAGACTGCAGTTGCCCTACATATAAGTAGAATTTATAAAAACTAAGCTGTGTATATTTATTAAACATGCAGGTATAAAGTAGTAGTTAGAAAACTGTCTTATTCAGCACTATTGTACAATTACCTGTTGGTGCAGCAGCATGTTGTTTGCAAAGGGTCTATGTTAAATGTTCGAACATCCAAAATGTCGAACATTACATGGTCGAGACCAAATGTTCGACATTTGGATGTTCGAACATAAAAAAAAAAGAAAACACAGAAAAAAAACTTTAACAATGTAGGCAAGCCCCCCTGCACCCCCCCCCCAACTTAAATATACCAACTCCGAGACTGCACTTCAGTGCAGAAAAGGGAAATTCTCCCTATCTGCACCGTACGGTGCCGTTGAAAGTCCATCTTCTAGCACTCAAAATTTTGAATGCTTGCTCTCGACCATGTAACATTCGAAATTTTGAGCGTTTGAAGATTTTTGAGGTACCCTTTGCAAATGCAAAAGTCAGCACAGAAAGTAAGATAACTGATAATAGAGTGTTCAAGCTACTGTTTATACAGACTTGTTTATTCCATTTAAATAAACCAGAAGCGTGTACTGCCTTCTTATTTCTGCAAAGATGTTATTCATACAGCCATTAGATGATTTTTTAATGCTTTCATTCCCGCCATGTGCCAGGCAAGTAATCCAATGGTGGACATGTAATGCATTTACTGTGGGACTGTAACTTTCTTCTGCAAGTGAAGTAAGTACTTTTAATAATCTTACCCCCTACTGAGCAAATGGCTGCTGCTAGGTCTTCAGTTTATGTTGCAAATACATTCATGGGGGTTGTGTCCTGCAGCATTCCCCCCAGCTCTCAATCTCCCTCCTGGAAGAGACAATCAGGCTTCACTTCTTCATTCCTTTCCATCCTTGTCTGTTTCCTCATGTGGCTGGGTCATTAAATGAACCTATATCAGCTAGATTTTAGTCTGGGATCTATCCACTCTGCACTGAATCATAATCTTTACTCACATTCATAAGTGGCAACCCACTTCAGCATATGTGCTGACCTTAAAAATTTACATTTTTTTATTTCATATGTAAATGACACAGCTCTCCAACTTATTGCAGATTCGCCGATCTTACATTTACACCTGCATTTATTCAAATCCAACATGCTCTATGCCATAACTGCGGCTAAACCTAGCTCAAAGTACAAAAGAAATGGAACATGAAACACAGTCCTACTTCAAGACAGTATTCAGGGACTAAGTTATGTTGTGGTTCAATCATTTGAACTCCCAGAAGGCAACAGAAGTTAACCACAATTCTGGTTAATTGTTAATTGAACACTAAATGTTAATGGTTGGTTTTAGTCATGTGATTTTCATTTTTTGGTATTAAATTGTGTTTTATGAATGAAAGAGCTGAGCTCATTTCAATAACTTTATGTACCGTTTTTAACTGTTGGTTACGAGTTGTTGGTTTGCTAGCATTACCAGAGTGCATGTTATACAGGATGACATCATAAATGTATGTTACAAGAAGATGTTTGGAGGATTGTCTTACACAGCTGTGGACTCACATTCTATTCTAAAATTGTCACCCTACCAATTACTGAATGCATACACAAACCAGTTGACTACAGTGAGAGTAGAACTCCTACCTAACTATATTCAGAGCACAGTACTTAATGTAAGTGCCAAAGATCAAGTCTGGATTTTAGAGTGTCAGATAGCATTGTATACCTGATGACATCAGCAATCTATGTCTGTGATAAGAAGATGGTAGGAATGCCTCACATTATGTTCTAAAATAGTCTCTTGAATGTAAGCCAACTGAAAACAAATACACACAAACACACACACACACGCACACACACACACACACACACACACACACACACACACACACACACACACACACACACACACACACACACACACACACACCAGTTGACCTCAGTGAGAGTAGAAACCCTGCCTAGCTACATCCAGAGCGCAGATGGCTTATAGAGAGTCAGACAACACTTTGTTGCTGATGGTATCAGCAGTGCATGTTTGTGAGAAAATGTTGTCTGGCTTATATGAAAGAGATATGTAGGCATGTATGACTGTCAACATATTTGTTCTCAACAGAACTGGATTGCTGACAGTAGGATACAGACTCCTGCTGTTCTGACTACACACGTACACACACCAGTTGACTGCACTGAGATTAGAAACCCTATCTAACTAGGTACAGCAACTAGAGAAGCTGTTCTGACTACACACATACACAAACCACTTGACTGCACTGAGATTAGAAACCCTATCTAACTAGGTACAGCAGCTAGAGAACTTAGTACTTACAGGCACCACGACACAAGCCTGACTTTTTCAGTGCTGCTGGACAATGCCTAGTGGATGACATCCTCATTAGATGTTTGCAAGAAGATGTTGTGAAGCCTGCATGAAATGGCTGCTTAGCCATATATATGACTGTCAAGATATTAGTTCTGCATTAGACCGGACTGATGATAGTAGGATACAGACTGATATCCGTCTGACTATGCACACAAACTTACACATACATACAGACACATACATCAAGTGGCTGTACTGAGACATATGCAGCTTTTCTAAGTATGTTGTGTACATCACACACTATTAACACATACAGACACACACATTTCTGTGATCAGCATGTATGATATGTATGATATGTATCTGTGTATGTATGAGTATTCGTATTTGTGAAGAATTGCTTTTACCATTAATACATGTATAAGACAACCTGAATGTTTATTCTCATTATAAAAGTGTACATGTTATGCAACAATGTAGTTTGGCTATTTATTTCTGTAGTGTAGTTGACATTTGGAAACTAGTACTGACATACCAAGTTTCAAGTCTTGGGTGCAGTTAACAAATGACTCAGTGTAAATATGTGTTCAGTCAGTAAAACTGCTTTACTTTTAGTTGTGCTTTTACATTGAGTTTAATGGGATGAACACTAACTGAGCAGTACACATAAATACAACATGCCAATAAGCACTTTCCATAGTGTACCACCAAGCAGCTGGTTTGCGGATCTAAGTGTTTGCACATGAACAATGCACATTTAAGGATGCCTACTTGAAGCTGAGAAGTTCTTATTCATACTGGCTATGGCAGATACATCTAACAGCTACTATGGTGTTCCTAACTAGTTCATATTGGAAATGTTGTGTCATTAATTGTATAGTATTAACAGATTATTTATACTGCTTTCCTCATTTGTGTGTAGTAAAGCGATGAGCAAATGTGGGTCTCTGCTTCACTGAGAAACTTATAAGAGTTCTGTTGGTTCACTTTCCTCCAGGCAAACATGCTAAGCAGAGAGGCACAGCAGTCAGCACTTTGGATGGCACTGAGTGGAAGAAAAACACTAGCTGGGTAGCTGTGTCTGTGGCAGCAGATGTAACAGCAATAAGCTCTTATTTTGAGCACAGATAATACATTGTTCAAATCCAGCTCAAGCTATTTTTTTAAATATGTATTCATGATGTAATTAAATAATTACACATGATAATTTTGCATGTGAGTGGGGCTGACTGCAGAGAAGTACTATATAAAAACAAACACTACTCACTTGATTTATGTCAACAGTTCATATATGGATTTGCATGTTTATACAAGCTAGGGTTACGTTATTCCCGGCTCCACTAAGTCTCCTCTTCAGATTTTCACTTGAAACTAGTCTCTCAACCTAAGCACTCAAAAAGCATCCTACAGTCCAGCACTTGCTCAGACCTAATAGCAAGCACTAATATACCCCGACACTTGACTGCCCAGCAGGGCAAGGTTCTTTATCCACCCCTCACCAACCAAATGACTAAGCAGCTCACCCTACTATTCAGGCATGACAAAAGGGCAACTTCAGGTGTACTCTCCAGTCCAGCTGGTGAATCTGGGTATCCTGAGGCAATGCTACAACTGCCTCATGTACACAGACAGCCCTCTCCTCCTACCACAAAACACTAACATATGTGAGAGATGCAATTATACAGCCAAACTGGAGGCTAAGCTCTCTCCACCCAAGACTGGAACAGACAGCCATGAGGAGAAGGTTAACACTTGCACCACACCTCCAGCCTCACACAGACATACTAAACCAGCACTGGTAAAAAATACACATAAATACACAAAATCATACTCGGAGGCTCTAAATAAAAACCTGCAGAAACATTAGAGAGCTCCAAAGCAGACACCCGCAAAACCTGCACCTCCCGTCACAAACCAGACAACACATAAAACACAAAATCAATGTGCCGCACAATCACAGCCCTTAAGGCAAAATAACATACCTAACACACTAGTAATAGGTGACTCAATAATCAGTCACACTGATGCCCCAGTCACTAGGCTGGACAAAGAGAAGGTTACTGTTAGCTGCCTGTCGGGAGCCAGAATCCACCACATAATTCAGGCACTCAGGTCACTCCAGAACAAGTACAAATATGACTCTGTCATTGTTCATGTTGGTGTGAATGACCTGAGTCGTACCTCCCTGGACTACATGAAAAGAGACATGGAAGAGCTCTCTCATCATGTAGCCCAGGCGGGTATGACCCTGACTCTGAGTAGCATCCTGCCCTCACCAAGAATGATACCTCAGTATAAAGAAAAAATGATCAATTTCAACAATTGGCTAAGCTTCTGGTGTCATTCAAAGGGGATCCAGTGTATGTCAGCTGGGATGACATGCACAACAAGCTGTGTTGCTTCGCAAGAGATGGCTTGCACCTGTCACCCCTTGGCTTTCAAATACTGGCCAAGGCTGTTGCTGCCCCCATAGTGCCTTTTTTAGGCAAGGCTCAAAATTCAAATCCACCTCCATAAACAGCACAAGTAAAAAAATGAGGGTTATGCTACTCAACGCCAGGAGTTTAAATCTCAAAATGTATGCGCTCAAAACACTCCTAAGTATGGAGAACATTGACATCTGTGCAGTAACTGAAACCTGGTTCAGTGCTTCAGAGAGCACTCCAGCACTACTGGGCTACAACTCATACCACACATTTCGGCCACAGAACATGGACCGAAACACAAAAGGAGGGGGTGTATCCATATTCATCAAGGATACCCACACCTCCAGGTTAGTGGCGCAGCATGATACCTCTGAGATCATCCATGTGCAGCTAACATCAGGAAAATCTGCAATGCAAATTGTAGCCTGCTACAGATCACCCTTCATGACCCAGGACCACCACTCCACCTTTCTGGAGACACTGGAAAACATGAAGGTCCTACCGAACACCCTGATCTTGGGAGATTTCAATTACCCTACTATTAACTGGGAAAACTACTTGAGTACAAACTCCCAGGCTCAGCACTTCCTGGAATTTATCAACTCAAATGCACTGGATCAGCTGGTAATCTCCCCTACCAGATGCCCCAACATACTGGACCTGGTCATCACCAACATGGGTGACAGGTGCTCCGTACCGGAGGTCAACCCATCACTGGTTAGAGCAGACCATAAACTAATCACCCTGGATGTCCACACCCCACCACCACCCCCAAACAAGGAAACCACAGTGAAAAACTTTTCTAAAGCAAACTTCACCTTACTTAAGGCAGAGGTGGTAAGTTTCACAGCCTCCACGCTAAAGAATAACACTGCCCAAGATGCAGAATCCTTTACAATTGCACTCTATGAGCACCTACAAGGATGCATGGATCATGCCATCCCTAGCAAAACCAAGACTCACTCCCCTAAGAGAAGGAAACCAATCTGGTGGACCCCTGCCATAAACAGGTTATACAACAAAAGGAGGAAACTAGTTCACAAAAAAAGCAAATCCCAAGAAGGAAAGACATCCCTGATCAATATCAGTAAAAAACTAAGTTCCCTCATAAGATCATCCAAGGCTAACTTAGAAAGAAAAATAGCCAAGGATTCGAAAGATAACCACAAAGCCTTCTTTAGCTATGTCAAGAATCTAAGTGGCAACTTGCAGATATGCTCTGAGATAGTGCAAAATAGCACAAAATATACTAAACCTACTGATTTTGCCAACATACTGGCAGATAGATTCAGTGCAAACTTCACCTCCCTCTCACCTTCAAAATGGCCCACAACAATTCTGGAAAACTGTAGTGTCCTGGAAATCACAGAAGCACAGGTGAAAACAGCCCTTTCAAAAGCCAAAAACACAGCATCAATGGGGCCAGATGGTGTCCCAGGCTGCGTCTTGCATGAACTACAGAATGAGCTAACCCCCCACCTAAACACGCTGTTCGACCTCAGCCTCTCCACAGGCAACGTGCCCATAGAATGGTGCACAGCAATGGTTATTCCGCTCCACAAAGGAGGGGCCACAACTGACCCTGGTAACTATCACCCCATAAGCCTGACTAGCCTGGTCTGCAAGGCTATGGAGCGCATCATCATGGAACTCATTAACAAAGACATTGGGAACCTCCAAACACTTGACCCTACCCAGTTAGGCTTTGTTAAGGGCAGATCATGCCTACTAAACCTGGTTGACTTCTTCCAGACAGTTACCAAGGCCATAGATGAGGGAAAGGTGGTTCACACAGCCTACCTTGATCTCGCCAAGGCATTCAACACCATTCCTCACTCAGGTATTATAGAAAAACTCACCAGCCTGAACATAAATCCCTACGTCACAACATGGGTTGCCAACTGGCTTAGAGACAGAACTCACACGGTAAGAATAATGGGCTCCAGGTCTGACTCTAAACCAGTCACAAATGGTGTCCCACAAGGCTTGGTTCTGGGACCCCTACTTTTCGGCATATATTTCTCAGAAGTACAGGTAAACACAGGAGGACTATGGCTAACCAAGTTCGCTGATGACTGCAAACTGGGAGCCATAATCGACTCTCCAGCTGACATGGACATCCTCCAAAAAGGCCTTACTGAGACAGACACCTGGTGTCAAAGTCATGGCCTCAAGCTAAATGCCAAAAAATGCATAGTCATCCCATTTGGGAAAAACAAAACACCCACGAATTACCACATAGGTGGCAGCCCCCTTAATACAGAAGAAGTAATAAGAGATCTGGGGTCCAGGTAGATAGTAATCTCTCCTTTGACAATCATATTGCCAAAGTAGTTAGGAAATCCTTCTATGTGGCCCATCTAATTACTAAGGGGTTTGCATCTAGAAATAAAGAGGTTATAGTGACCCTCTACTCGTCACTCATCAGACCCATCATAGAGTACAATGCCCCATTTGGAATGTACCTCACAAGACATTTCCAACAGCTTGAAAGACCACAAAACACCTCACCAAGAGGATTACTGGCCTCAAACATATGTCCTATGCAGCCCAACTGAAAAAACTCCAGCTGTACTCAGTGGCATATTGCTTACTCAGAGGTGATCTCTGCCTGACTTATAAAGCCATGTCCAACTTAGAATTGATGGACATGCTCCACCTAAAGAAATCCAAGTCACTGCAAGCCACGCGCTCTAGTGAGCTAAACCTCACCACAACAATAAATAGAACATGCTGGAGGGGATAGATTCCTGTCACAGTGACTCCCCATGCTTTGGAACAAAATTCCTAACTTCATTAGGCAGAGCCCCTCACTAACACTCTTCAATAGAACCCTTGATGAGTGAATTGGTAACAGCAAATACACCCCTGGGATCACTTCATTGGCTCTGCTTGACAGAGGCTCAGTTAATTAATCAATGGGGTGGCGAAAGCTGACACACTATGGCTAGGCTTATAAATGCCCTCGGGCAGATAGCCTAGTACCTACCTATGAACCTATGAACCTATACAGTCAGCAGTCTAAATAAATGTATATGACATTTTTAACATGAGTGCCTTTATTCTACTTTAACTGTGTGTTTCCTTAAAACAGTAAATTTAAGCAGTATTGCGAGGAGGTAACCACGCCATGCCATAGAATGTGAAGAACCAGTCACCATTGCTTTGCATTGGTGCATGAAGCCAGACTCTTTACAAATGCAGAGGACAAAAAGTGAGGGGCTTCATTGGGGATCTATTATTTACGTGTGTGGTGTGTAATTCTGTATTAAAGGTAAGAAAATGGGGTAGATAGGAAAGTGATGAAATGGGTAGCAAGCAGGGGGAAGAACAAGAGGGAAGCACCATACCTATCCACTTCTTCAGCAGTGTAAAATGAAGATGGATAGAATATTAGATGAATTTGGACTGACACTTCAACAAAGATGGGTGACAACAATGCAGTAATGTTGCATGGCTAATTGTACTGATTCAAGTGTGTTGAGAAGACACGGGAAAAGTGGAGAGCTATGTATGAGACAATTTTTTTTTTTGGGGGGGGGGCGCACAGGTGGCCAGTTTTGTGTTTTTACTTCAGTAAGAGAGGAATGTTGAGTAAGGAACATAGGTATGCCAGGGTCAGGTAAGTAAGGCAGGTGAGGAAGTGGATGCAGACAAACAGGACAAACAAGAAAAGAGATAAGGATGGTGGGGGACACCATGATTGGAGATAAGAAGGGGACATTAGATACCTGTGCCCATCAAACATTGGGTCAGTGAGAATCTAGTCCTTACCCTCAGAACTGTCATCACTGTCCCCCTTCTGAGTTTGCTGTTGGAGTGCTTGACATTTTCTTTTGCCCAGTATTTCTGTGAGCATCTTCTCTATCCAGCTGAGGCATGCACCAGTGGTAATATCTACAACTTTACAAACCATGCCTGGCATGTTCTAGTGGGTAACAAAATCACCACCTCCACCAATCCTCTCAGAGGGTTCCACTGCACCAGCTGCAAGTGTAATGTTACCTGATGTAAATGGACCAGGTAGGGCAGGGGTTGCAGAGGTGGGCACTGCCAGGTTGGGTCCCAGATGTGCTGGGCGTAGGTGCATTAGCTGTTGGAGGGGTGTCAGGATGAGACACATTGCATGGCCTATCTCCTTGTGCTGTAAATCATTTTGTGAGAAATTGATGATATCAGAACATTGTGACCACACCTATAAAAATAAAAAAGAGAGATAAAGGGTGGGGTAAGAGACAAAAAAAGAAGATAATTAGTACCATCATATGTGACATACAATAAATTACTACAGTATAAATAATAATTTTACTTTTACATTAAGTATACTTTTAAACAACTACAAACTACGACTTATGATTGTTCCATGTAATCCTTATAATATGCATATATTGCTCATATGCTTGATCAAATAATATGTAATATTTTTAAATTATTTTTCAATATATTTGTTAGCTGTGGGATTTGAACCCACAACAACTGAATGCCCTATTACAGTTGATTCCTACAGTTGGCTTGAGCTACACACTAAACCATGCATGCTTAATTTTACAGTTATGATATGCAGGCTTAATTTGCTAAGAGCAATACTTTAGATTAAATAATATTATGTTGTACTGCATACATACCCTTGCTTCTGTAAGTGTTAACTAAAGCTCAGTATGGGCATCCCTATTCATAGGTTCATATGTAGGTACTAGGCTATCGGCCTAGGGCCTATACAAGCCTAGCAAAGGTACTCTGGCTTTAGCCACCCAAGAAAATTATTTTCCTGTGCCCCTGTTGAGCAGAGCCACAGAGGTGATCCCCGGGGTGAATTTCCTAATTCCCTTCCAATCATCAAGATTTTTCTTGAAGAGTGCTAATGAGGAGCTTTGTTTGATATAGATAGGTAGTTTGTTCCAGAGTATGGGAAGTCTATAGGACAGGAATCTTTCCCTCCAGCATGTTCTGATTATTGTGGTGACAAGGTTTAGGTCCCTAGAGCATGTAGCTCGGAGGGATTGGGATTTCTTTAAGTGGAGCATGTCCAACAGCTCTGGGTTTGACATAGCTTTGTATGTTAGGCAGAGATCACCTCTGAGTAGGCGATATGCGATGGAGTAAAGCTGGAGTTTTTTGAGACGGTCTGCGTAGGGTGTCTGTTTGAGGCCGGTAATCCTCTTTGTGAGGTATTTCTGTGGCCTTTCCAGTTGTTATAGATGTCTTGTGAGGTACATACCAAAAGGGGCATTGTACTCTATAATAGGTCTAATAAGTGACGAGTAGAGGGGAACAATGACCTCTTTTTTTCTGGATGAAAAATCTTTTGTAATGAGGTGTGCCATGTAGAAGGATTTCCTGACTACTGTGGTGATGTGATTATCAAAGGAGAGACTACTGTCCACCTGTGTCTCAAGGTCTCTTATCACACTTTTGGTGTTAAATAGACTACCACCTATGTAGTAGCTCATGGCTACAGAGTTTTTACTAAAGGGGATGACAAAGCACTTTTTGGCATTGAGCTTGAGGCCATGGCTTTGACACCAGGCATCTGTCTCAGTGAGGCCCTTTTTTAGGATGTCCACATCATTAGGAGTTTCAATTATGGCTCCTAGTTTGCAGTTATCTGTGAACTTAGTTAGCCAAAGATCTTCTGTGTTAGCCTGTACTTCAGAAAAGTAGATGCCAAACAGGAGAGGACCCAGGACTGAACCCTGCGGTACTCCACTTGTCACTGGTCTGAGGTCGGATTTGGAGTCTGCAACTTTCACAGTTTGGGTTCTGTCAGTGAGCCAGTTGGCAGCCCATCTTGTGACATAGGGATTTATACCTAGTTTAGTGAGTTTATCTATAATTCCAGAGTGGGGGATGGTGTCAAAAGCCTTGGTGAGATCTAGATAGGCAGTGTGAACCACCTTACCCTCATCTACGGCTTTGGTGACTGATTCAAAGAAGTCAATCAGGTTTAGGAGACATGATCTTCCTTTTACAAACCCGAACTGGGTGGGGTCCAGGGTTTGGAGATTACCAATGTCTTTGTTTATAAGTTCCATGATGATACGTTCCATGGCCTTGCAGACCAGGCTCATTAGGCTAATGGAGCGGTAGTTCCCGGGGTCCGTGTTGGCTCCCCCTTTATGGAGTGGGATAACCTTTGCTGTGCACCATTCAGTGGGCACAAAGCCTGAGGTAAGGCTATGATTGAGCACGGTGCTTAGGTGGGGTGCCAGTTCATTCTGTAGTTCATGTAGAATGCAACCTGGGATGTTGTCAGGTCCCATGGATGCTGTGTTCTTGGCTTTGGAGAGTGTGTTTTTTACCTGCACAGCCATGATTACAGGAATATTGCATTCTTCCAGTATAGAGATCGTCCCTTTTGGGGGGGGGGGGGTAAAGTTAGCACTGAACCTATCTGCCATGATGTTGGCAATATCAGTTGGTTCTGTATATTTAGTGCCATTGTGCTGGAACTCAGAGCAGATCTGAGTGTTGCCATTGAGATTCTTGACATAGCTATAAAATGCTTTGTGGTTGTCTTTAGAGACAGTGGAGATTTTGTTTTCATAACTAGCTTTGGAGGATTTTATGAGGGATCTCAGCTTCTTACTGAGGCTGACCAGAGAGTTCTTCCAGTCATGGGATTTTATTCTTTTTTGCAACAGTTTCTTTCTTCTGTTGTAGAGTTTGTTTATGGCAGTGGACCACCAGATTAGCTTCCTTTTTTTGGAGGATAGCATCTTGGTTCTGTTAGGGATAGCATGATCCATGCACTCGTGTAAGTGCTTATAAAGTGCATTTGTGTAGGATTCAGCAGTCGTACCTCTATTGTCCATCTGCATGGGTGTCGTGAAGTTTGCCACTTCTGTCTTAAGAAGCGTGAAGTTGGCTTTGGCGAAATTTTTTACAGTGGTTTCCCTAATTGGGGGGGGGGGGGGCATGATGTGGATGTCTAGGCTGATTAGTTTGTGGTCGGATCTGACCAGCAAGGAATTGACCTCTGTTGTGAAACACCAGTCTCCCATGTTAGTAATGACCAGGTCTAGGATATTGTTGCCCCTGGTGGGGGTGTGGATAAGTTGATCCAAGGCGTTGGAATTTATGAATTCCAGAAAACGTTGAGCAAAAGAGTTGGTACATGTGTAGTTTTCCCAGTTAATGGTGGGGTAGTTGAAATCGTCCATTATTAGGGTGTTGGGTCGTACCCTAATATTTTCCAGTGTATCAAGAAATGAGGAGTGGGAATCCTGGGGCATGGTGGGGGATCTGTAGCAAGTTACAATTTGGATTGCAGTCTTGCCCAGAGTTAGTTGCACTTGGATAATCACAGATGCATTATGCTGAGCAACTAGCCTGGAGGTGTGGATATCCTAATGAATATGGACACGCCTCCACCTTTAGTGTTTCGGTCCGGGTTAGTTGACCAAAATGTGTGATATGAATTATAGCCTGGTAATGCAGGGGTGCTCTCTGGAGCCTTGAACCAGGTCTCAGTTACTGCACAGATATCGATGTTCTCCATTTTTAGGAGTGCCTTGAGAGAGTGCATTTTGAGGTTTAGACTTCTAGCATTGAGTAGCATTACCCTCAGATTTTGCATGTTTGTGTCTGTCACATTGGTGGTTTTGTCATTTGAACCTTGCCTAAAAAAGGCACTATAGGGCTGGCAAGAGCCTTAGCCAGTAATCTAAATCCCAGGGCCGACAGGTGCAGACCATCTCTGGCAAAGCATCATGGTTTGTCGATCATGTTGTCCCAGGCAGACAGATACTGGATCCCCTTTGAATGACGCCAGATGCTTAGCCAATTGTTGAAGTCAATCATTTTGTCCTTAAACTGTGGTATCATTCTGGACGAAGGCAGGATGCTACTCAGGGCTAGGGTCATACCTGCCTGGGCCACATGGTCTGAGAGCTTTTCCATGTCTCTTTTCATGTAGTCCAGGGAGGCATGTCTCAAGTCATTCACTCCAACATAAACAATGACAAAGTCATATTTGTACTTGTTGTGGAGTGACTTGAATGCATGCGTTATATGGTGGATCCTGGCACCCGACAGGCAGCTGACCGTAACTTTCTCCTTGCTCAGTCTGGTAAGTGGGACATCAGTGTGCCTGACTATAGAGTCACTTATGACTAAAGTGTTTGGTATGTTGTCTTGCATTAGGGGCTGTTTTTGTGTGACACACTGCTGTTGTGAGCTATGTGTTGCTTAGGTTGTGATTGATGTTTGTTTGCGTTTCAGCTTCGGAGGTCCTCGTTGCTTGGGTAGGTTAATGTTAAGGGCCTCCGCATATGTGGGTTTCATGTTGCTATGTGTGGGTGTTGATGGTGAGTGTTTTGTAGGCTATGTGTTGCTTGAGGTGTTCACTACAGTCTCCTGGGTGGCTGTAAAAGACAAAGGGGAGAAAAAGAAAAGAGGATTAAGTCTTGTCTATATACAGCTTTCTATATAATTTAAAGCATCTTTAACTGTAGACTTACAGAACTGTGGGATATCAGCAGTATTAAACTTATCCAGCCACCGGTTGAGCTGTTCCTGCTTGCACCTTTTCAGGTCATTATAGCAGTGCCTGCATTGCTTTCCAGTGTGTGAAATGCCAGTCGCAAGGGAGAAAGCTTTGGCCAGACTATTCCCAGCCTCTGATTTGAATTGAGACCGGGAACAGTCCCCCTGCAACAGCCTACAGCTGTGGCACTTTACAAGGAGTATAATAAATATTCTGGACTCCTCTGCACCCCATCTTTGAGCCCTAAATTGAGCACCTTCTCTTCTATTCCTTGCCTTGCCCATAGAGGTCAAACAGCAACAGTTAGTGTTTTCCCGCCAATCCGTGTTATTGTGTTTTAAAGCTAGTGCCCAAATCCAAACAACCATGCCAACCGCATTTGTGCAATGTTATGTAGATAGAAACTAGAAACAATGCCAAACAGAGAAGAAGGCAGTTTATGAAATAGGAAGGGTGATGTGATAGTTGCCATTATTTTATGGGTTGTTTGCTGCTGTAACCTGTTAGTTGCTTAAACTTTGCAGACGTGAATTGGGTGTATACATTTTGTGACATGACACTTTTTGTGCGGCTTTATACACTGATAAACTTAATGTACAATGTGGGATTCAAACCTATGTAAAGTAGACAAAATATATTCTTCTGCATAGGTGTTATTTCATTCTTGCCACAAAAGAAGTGCTTATCAGACATGCTCATTAATTATATACACATAACAGAGTTAAGGGTTAACCATGCATGTGTGTGACCTGACAATGCCCTGGTTTATAAATGCATGTGTATATGACTATCATTGAAGTATGAAGTCCATCCAAGGCCAGAAAAGACAGTTTTAATTACAGAAACATAATTGTTAGTATACCCTCAGTCAGACATATAATTCATATGAGCTCCAGTGCTATACATAGTTATTGTTATTTGTAATTATGTTTAGATTGTGCTTTATTTTTTAACACTGAGTGGACAAGCATTAATAAAACCATTAGTGTGCTAGATTAGAACCTTGGCTCACCTCTGTTTTAATCATTAACTTATACCAGTTGACACAGGGAAGGTTTGGCTACATCTCTATTTTTTACAGTCTTTAATGTGCAGAGTGCTCATTGCATCTGAAATCGTATTCATTTCATTAGTTATACATATATATTAAAGAGTTGAGTATTTAACCATGTGTGTGATATGAAAGTTCAGAAAATAAATGTTTACTTGTAGAACCATAATTCTACTAATACCAACAGTTAAATATTTAATATATATATGACTTCCTGTGTATGCTCAATGTACCTGCTATAGATAGCTATTTCTATATGTAATTACTTTTTCAATATTAATTTTTACATAAAGCAAACTGGAACTGCAGTGATAAAACTTTGGACTTTGCTGTATTAGAACCCAGGCACATTAATGTGCAAAGTTCGTGTTTAATATAACTGTTAACAGTAGTTACACTCGATTTGTTCCAAGCGCCCTGTTGCTTTTGGATTCTGGTTATTTTAGATGGGGATTTCATTCCTTCTGATTTTGCTGTTTTATGCATTTGCTATTCTTTTTTTTTTTTTTTTTTTTTTTACAAAATAACTAGCTCGCAGTTTTTGTGTTCTTTAGTGAAGCCACTGAATGTGGAAGTGTTGTTGTGTTAAGCCTACTGAACAGAAAAACAGAGAAATTAAAAAAGATGGATAGCATCATACCTCTCAACTGTCCAGATTTTCCCAGAATGTCCAGATTTTTTGCCTTATAATTTTTGTCTGTTCCTCATAAAATTTGTGGTTTTCTGTCAAGTCACTGAGATGATTTGAGGAATGAAATTACTAAATAATGACATACATTTGACCTTCAGACTTCCTATCCTTCAGAAAATGCATGTTAACACAAACACTGTTACTCTAGCAACCTCCTAAGTTTATAAGAGAAATATTTAAAATCTGTCCCTATTTTTGTGCCTCTGTCCCCATTATGTTAGGATTTATCCAGATCAGTATGGATAGCATGAATCAGTGGTGGTGCAAGAAGGCTTTACCAGTGGCACAAAACATTGATTGCTTTATGTGCAGACTGCTTGTTTAAATAGGTAGTTCTGAAATACCAGTCTTCATAGGATTAATCCTTGAGATTTCTTGTGTCTTATGGTAGATCGTATATTCTGGTTGCTAGGTTAATCACATTTGACTGTCCAGTTGATACTCTGTGATGCAACCTGCCAGATATAAGCAGTGCTTCTGTTAACAGCTAAGACATTACAAATCAGATTTACTATTTCTCTACTCTACAGTGGGCAGAACATCCCAGCAGGTTCAGCATTTCTGCTCTTTCACTGCTGAACATCAACAATTATTGTTAGTGCCAAGGCAGGAGACTGGAAACACTGTTATCAAAAACTATGTTGATCAAAAATTGAATAGCATAAAGCAGTGGTGGTGTAGTCTTTGAACCTGGACTTCATGTATGGGTAGCAAGCCCCAGAAGCAAAGCACAGAGTTTTGACCTTCTCATTACAAAATTTAATATAATCATCTGAAGTTACCACAATGAATTTATTTGGTATACTATGGGATGGATTCCAAAAGAAAGTTGTGGCCAGAGCAGCACCCTGAAGGAATGTATGACTATACCGGTGGTCGCTGCAACTGAATAACGAATGCTAAAAAAGACTTACAGCCAGATTCAATAAAGCCTACACAGACTCTGTTTATACTTTATGCGCATTGTGGTTGTGCACTGTTTTGGATTCATTAACGGACTCTACATGGTGTATAGAACTGTGCACAGCCACACAAACAAGGTAAACACCGTGGCATACACATTACAGTATAAGCAGTTGAACTGTATACTAATAAACCAATCCAAGATGGAGGAGCCACTCAACAAGCTATAAAACA
This sequence comes from Protopterus annectens, assembly GCF_019279795.1. Lineage (NCBI taxonomy): Eukaryota > Metazoa > Chordata > Ceratodontiformes > Protopteridae > Protopterus > Protopterus annectens. The sequence continues at coordinate 390,544,620 of NC_056743.1, read as the reverse complement.
AACATGTAGACTCAGTGCTGGGTTTCCCTGTGCATTCCAAAACCTTTTGGAATACAGCCACAGAAAGGAGTCTACACAGTGTTAGGGGCTGCTGTTGCTTTAATTCATGTGTATGTGCAACAGGCTGAAGTCTATGCTGCTGCTGCTAATAGATGGAAAAGAAGAAGAGTTTTTACAATCTGCATGATGTCGAAATTGTAGAGTGCTACAGGGTGGACAGAGACACACTACAGGAACTCTGCAACCTCTGTCATCCTCAACTCAGAGCCAGGGCAAACCAAGGGCAAACCATCCAAGTGGAGGCAAAGGTATTTGTAGTACTTAGAAATTTAGCTACAGATACCTTTCAAGGAATAACAGGGAACATGTTGGGGGTGTCATAGGTATAAGCAACCAGGATCCTCCATCAGTTCTTGAAATGTATGCTCCAACATTCTAGTAACAACATATATTCTCCTTGTACTCCTGAGGATAAGGCCAGAAATATGCAGGAGTTCTACCCTGTAGCATACTACCCTGAAATACTGAGTGCCATAGATTGCACACATGTAGAAATTAAGATATCATCTGGTGAACAAGGAAGGCAATAGATTAATAGGAAGGGCTTCCAGTCTATTAACTGTCAAGCTGTGTGTCATACCAAGCGAATCATCTTGAATATGTGTGCTGACAACCTAGGCAGTTACCATGGCTCACATATCTGGCATACTTCCCAGCAGTATCAGATGTTCATAAGGGGGGATATCCCACAGGGTCGTTTACTAGGGGATACAATTTATGCACTGGAACCTTGGCTGATGACATCCATCAGAAATGTACACACACCTGCTGAAGAATGCCATAATGAGGCACACAAGTTCAAACCAGAAATATCATAGAGCATGTGTTTGGGCTGCTAAAGTTGTGGTTCTGGTGCCTAAGTACATCTGGGGAATCCCTGCAGTACAATCCACGGACATGTACTGAAATATTCACAGTATGTGCCATGCTACACAGCATCATACTGAGAAAACAACTTCAGCAGGATCAGCAAGGGGAAGGGGCATACATCCTACCACCAATGCCAAGGTTACCACAGCCACATGCAGATTAGGAGTCAGAAGGGGAAGCAGCAGCTGCTATGGGTGTAGGCAGATGTAGGTGTGCTCAATATGCCCCCGCATTGGCTAAGAGACAACACACAGCACACTCACTCACCAGGTAAGGGCCTAAAACCTTCCTCTTATGCACATACATGTAGTAATATTGATGCCAGGCAATGCTCACAACCTTTACCTACCCATGTATTGGCTGTGTACTACTTGCACCAGAAAGAGTCATCCCTGAACTAAAACTGTTGCAACTGCCGGATTTGCAAGGTAAGTGTTGACCCTGGAGTGTATTGTGTAATAATATGAATGAATTGCATTATATCCTTGCAAGTTGTTACTTGGTAGTGTAAGCAAGTAAAAGGTGGGAGATTTGTACAGAAATGACCTTAACATGTGACATCAGAGACTTATTTGACTGATATGTGTCCATTATTAAGTAGTAGGCCTCAGGCATCAAAGATTCACACAGCCATGCCTCTTAAAAGTAGTGATGGTCCCTGCATGTCCTCAGTTTAGCATCATAGGTTTGTACTGGAAAATCATTAAAGAGAGAATTTAGAAAGTAATGATATACATTTCAATTTCAGACTTTATAACTCTCACAAGATGATGAGCAATAAACATGGAGAAATTGTGATGCTATGTCGAACTCTCTAAGACCAGTATAACTCAAAGATACAATTACCAATTCAACATCACAAATTCAGATATACTAAGCACTAAGTCAGCTACGCACCCTGAGCATGAGACACAAAATTTATGTATCCCTAAATTCAAAAGATACAAAACAGGGATATGGCACACTTATCATCACTTCCACAGGGTGTTGTGTAGAGGGCAGGAAGCCTAGGCTGACACAAACAGTCAGTGACTGTGTGAGTAAGAAAGAAAAACAGGCTAACATTCAGATAAAGCAACAAATGCACAGTGAGACAAAATGAGTTTTAAGCTTCATGGCTGAACTATGTAACTGCTGTGTGAGTGTGTCTGTAATGGTCCTCCAGATGAAATTTGTGTGTGAGTTTCAGAAAGAACACAGTCAAGCTCTGCACTAGCTCTACATCTTGGCATGTTGGACCAGTATGAGCCATGCACGGAGAGGTGGCAATTCATTATTGTTGTACCCAACCATGAGAACTGGCTCTGTCAAGAGTTGCACTGGCATGTCCATGCCCATGGTCAGATGTACTGCTGCTACTTGAACGTAACTGATGTGTGCTGGACGAGCTCCCCTTATGAAGCTGCATATGACCATGACCCCCATGGCCTGCCATGTCTGAGTATGTACAGCTCAACCACTGATGAAGCAGTGGAAGTACTGCCACTATGGGAGCATAATCGAGCATGGCAGTGATGGCTAACAGTAAATGATGTGGCTGACCTACGTTCACAAGGATGCTGTCCCCCTCCCAGCAGATGTTCCATCACAGAAACCTCTCATTTCAATGTGTCATTCATCCAATCCATTGAATCGGCAACACGGTGGAGGCAGTCATGCATGCCAACCTGTGCTGCATCTACAACCCTATGTATTTCTCTGGAGGTCCTATGGAAATGTGCCTGTGCCGACATGATGGCCCTAAACATACGTTGAGTGGTACAGGAAGAGATACCTTGATCAGGTGGAGGATGGACAGCAGACTCATCTAAGCACCCCTAACAACCCTCCTGCGTGGCACCTTGCCCACACTTTTACTACAGCCAGAGTCAACAGGCACTGAAGCATCAGTAAGCACACTTCTCTGATCGATTGTCTCACCCTCCATCTGTCCAATATCTGAGGGCTCACTGGAATGGGTAGGCGTAGGTCTCCTGGCTGTGTCTGATGGAATTTCAGGGGATGGCTATATGCCAACCTCAGTGTCAGATTCAATCTCTGTACCCCAAGGCTGTACCTCTGTTTGGCCACCATCATCATTATCAGAGTACACTGATACTCTGACATCAGGTGGTAGAAGTCCCACACTTCCACTGTCAGGATCACCTGTGATAATGAGCAGCAAACACAAGAACAATTAATAGCTACAATACTATTGTCCAATACAAGCAAACAAAATAACAGTGGTGCCACTATTAGAGAGTACAGCAATATACACAACAGTCCTGACATCAACATCATACAATAAAATATTTCTTTGAACTGTTCATCAGTACTGACATAAAACTGTTTGGCTTACCCTGTGCAGATGATGGTATGCTCCCTATGCCAGATGATCCTGGAAGAAGTTAGGCAAAAGGTAAGAACAACATCATCACAATTAACAGTAACACAGGGGGTAATACTTTTTCCCCTTTATATGCCCATTAACTATACTTTCTACAAGAATGTGGATGAGAGGTCCAGCCTAAGCACATGTGCAGTCAATCAGAATGCATTCTTAACTGTAGCAATCTTCAATCCCCCCAAAAAAGATTCTTATGAAACAGAATGAACGTATTGATTTAAATTGTTTTACTATACAACAGTATTTAACAAATGAGATACAAAAGCCTACTTGGAGGCTCCTCCTGGGAGATGCTTGCTGTGCCTGAAACAGTAGCACCAATTTCAAGGACATGCTGTTCTGCACTTTCCTGGGAGCTGTCTGGATCCCTGACAATGGACAGGAACTTTTCATTTGCTGTTAGTGGCGGCTCTGTAGCAGCCCCCTGGTACTCATTCAATCACAGGCCACTGCAGCTGCTCTCCTCCGTTCAGATGAGATCATTTCAGTGGCACTATGGTGCACCTGATCATATGTCCTGCTGTGTCCACCTACTGCATTCACGTCTGCAACGATCTGCTGCCGAATTTGCATTCTGACTGACACATCTCCATGTCCCCTCTCAAGCAAAAAGGCACCATGTTGCCTAAAACTTACCACAATTACCTGATTCTCACTGTCAGTGAAGGGAGGTTTTCAGGGATTGGGACACCTAGGTGCCATAGTCCTAGCTGTCTTAGAAGACAACAGAAGGATAATATACATAAGTATCATATAACTACAAAATAACTGTTCCTAGAAAAAAAAAAAACAGAAAAGGTAGCATTTCAATATTATCCACTGGACAAATATAAAACAGTCTAGAGATATGAAATATGAACAATAGGCTGGATGCAGGAAAAAGGTGAGTAACAACAGCAACATATCCTTGTTTGTGCCATAACAAAAATGCAGCTTTGCTCCCCCACCTCCAAAAGAACAGGCAAATGACACATTTTGCTAACACACCATCACTGACATGCCAACAGTGCTATCAAATGAACTTTCCCTGAAACAAGTCTACAGATTTAACACAGAACATTCCATTTTAAGGTATTACCTATCATGTATACCTGTGAAATGCACTGACAAACATGCCCATGTCATCAGTACACTTTTAATGAATGCATACAGATAAAAGTGTAGCCTTTGCTAATCAAAAAAAAGTGTGTGTGTGTGTGTGTGTGTGTGTGTGTGTGTGTGTGTGTGTGTGTATATATATATATATATATATATATATATATATATATATATAAATATATATATATATATATATATATATATATATATATATATATATATATATATTAGGTCTATATTAAATCAGTGAACTCTTAAAAAAACGAACGCTGATTTATCAACCCCATGTAAGTGAAAGCTTACAATCCCAAACACTTGGAACAGAGATTTTTTTTTCCAGGGAAAAAAATCGCTGTTCCACAAAAAAAATAAAAACTTCAAAACATTACATAAAGTGGGGAGCTTTTCCCCCACACCCCCCTACTTAAATATATCAACTCTGAGATCGCACTGCAGTGAGGAAAAAGCAAAGTAACGGAGGCGGCCAAGCAATTTCTTTCCCAGGGAAAGAAATTGCTTATATGCTGTTTCGCTATTTTGCTGTTTCGTACTTTCATGTTTGATCAAGACACATCCGAAGGATATAATAGGAACCCTATATATATATATATATATATATATATATATATATATATATATATATATATATATATGGCTTACAATCACTTTGTCGATCACACTTCGTGCAATTGACATTTGTGTGAAACTGCCTTTGCCTGAACTGAAATTACGAATGCCACAATGTCGAACCTTACGATAATGAGCATTCGCTGTTGTAAGGTTCAACATTGTGGTGCAGGTCTCACTAAAGTGGGGATCGGGAAATGTACCCTTTCCTTCACTGCAGTACGATCTCAGAGTTTGTATATGTAAGCAGGGTTGTGGGGGCGTAGGAGGGCTTGCCCCCCTGCAAAACTGTTTGTTAATGTTGAGCAGAAGTGCAGCATTTCAGTAAAGTTGACATTTTTGAAATTTCGACTTTACTAAAATGCTGATATATATATATATATATATATATATATATATATATATATATATATAGAGAGAGAGAGAGAGAGAGAGATATGTAAAACTATTAAGTAGATTTTTCTTAATTACATTACAGCATATGCAGTATATAGCTGACAAAATGCAAGCATACCATCTCAATTTCAGTAATCTTTTGTACAGATATATCCGAGAGTAACAGCCTCTTTTCTGTGTTCTTCACACAAATGAGTCTCCTCATCTTCTATTTCCATAGCTACGGTATCACCTTTTTATGGTGTAAATTCAGGGCTGTCAGGATGGTGAAGATACAATCAAGTGTGAACTCATTAGATTTGCTGGATCCCAAATACTTGACTCCCTGTAGCACATGTAAACATTGTGCATGCACTCCCTCAGTGTTTGTTTTAATGGATTAAACTGTGAATGATTACTGTCAGGGAGAACAAAAATACTACAGCTATGCATATTGCCTTAGATCCAGTGGTTGTGTCAGGTTTGACTTATATGGTGTTAGATGTAATTTTGTCAAGGTTGGAAATGTAAGTAAGCAGCACACAATTCACAGGTTCTTTTCGCTAACATCGAACATCCCCTTCATTTGTTGGCAACTGCATATTATATTATTGCCATTTCACACATTTTAATGAGAATGATATAGAATGCCTTACAGATTGCATGTCACAGATTATTGGTCAGATAAGAGAAGAATGAGCAACAAACACAGAGAGGTAAGCCAGAGCTGCATATTTGCAAACAATACTCATAACTGGTTGTGTGATCACTCAGTGCACTACATCCAAAATTAATAAATGTACAAATAACTGTTATATGGTTTCATATTATTGCAAATAATATTGCAGTTGATTGTATGCAGAATGATTCCAGTTCATTGCTGCAAAGGCATTTGTGTGGCAGAGAGGGATAAGGCACACTTATTGTTCTGAAGGTTTATTGGAGTAAGAGTTCAAAACCAGACCTACGTAGAAATATTTCATGTGTACTAACATTTTGTAGTTTGTTCGTCATAGATTGCTTTTCCTCATTTCAACTTCTCATCCTTTTTTTTATTTTATTTCATTTTATTTTGTTTTGGGGACAGTGTTTGCATGATGTGCAGCTTAGTGTAAACAATGGAAATGGAGAAAAAATGAATGTCAGGTATGGCTCTGCTTATCTCATTTGTGTGAAGAGTGGCAGTGCACAAACTCAGACTAGTGCACCACCCAGGAAGCAGGCAAAGCACCTGCTAACAGGGCATCTGTAAAATGGCAAAGGTCAAAAACAATACATTGTTGCAATTTCTGGTTTTCATCCTGCAAATTCTCTTAATGGCATTGCACATAGCTTGTCAATGCTCCCTAACAGCTGCAGCCATCAAACACCTGCAGACAGGATTCAGCCAGCTAGTAACCAAAACCAGATTTAGTCAATTAATTCTGTTGGGCACTGCACCAACATGCTAAGCTTTAACACAGAGAACTTAAGCATGATTAGAAAATTAGGAAATATCATTCACCTCATCTTCTGACAGCAGGTGTAAGTGTAGGGCTAGAGTAGAAATTATCCTGGGTTCTAGTACAGAGTGTGCAGTCTATTTTTACAGTTCAGTTCATAGTAATGAACTGAAAAATAGAGGCATGTTGTTTCACTATTTCTGTGGCAACAGGTGTAAGTGTAGGACTGCCATACACATGGTCCTGGGTTCTAATACAGGATATTTCACAAACTTTTACTATTGTTCCACTTCCCATTATATTCACTCTCGCTTATAACACTTTAGATAGTGGAGCTGATATGAACTATATGTATGATGGATGAGACACTATTATTGTGTTTTCAGATGTATGACTGAGGGTATACTTTCTACTATATTTCTGTATGTATAATTCCACTATCTGGACTTGCATAGCCTTCTCAATTACATAAGACACATACACAACTAGATTTATATACAATACCCATGTCAGGTCACACACATACATGTGTAACACTCCAAATTTCCACCTGTATTTATGTATGTTAACTGCCTATGTCTGAGCCATACGTCTGCTGTGGTAAAGATATAAAATCAATGCTGTGGAAGAAAATGTTTTGTCCCTTATGTGTAGGTTTGAATTCCACAGTGTAAAAATCAATTTTCTCAATGTATAAAGCCAAATAAAATGTGTCAGGTCATTACATTTATGCCCCCAGTGCATGTCTGCAAACTTAACTCATCTAACAGTTACCTTCCAATTACCAATATATATTTTCAGGTTACATCAGAAGACACCCAATAAACTAAGGCCAAGTGGCAGATTAACCTCCCTGCTTGGCACTGCTGCACTCTACTTAACATCGTACAAATGTGGTTGACATCGTTGGTCAGGTTTGCACACTACCAGTCAATGTGATAACTGGAATCGGAGGAAAAGCATCAGTTTCCCTTGCTCTAGTTCAGTTGGTAGACATGGCTGGCATTAGAGAGGAAGGTGCCAGTTTAGGGCACAGAGGGGGTTTCCAGGAGTCCAGGATATATACTGAACTCCTGATAAAACACCACTGCCAAAGGCTTCTGCAGAGGGACTATTCTGGCTCCCAATACAAGTCTGAGGCATGGAATAATTTATCTCAGGTTCATCCAGTGTTACTGACATCCCATGCACTGGATAGCAGTGTAGGCATCATTTTAATGACCTATACAGGCAAAAAAGGGATACCCTGAACTGTTGGCTGAATTAATTTGTGACTATGGACATCCCACAGCTGTGTATACCTGTAAGACTTAGAAAGGTAAATATAGGCAAGACTGGTATGCAGAATGCTCTTCTGTTCTTTTCTGTTCTTTCCCCAGCTGCAACTGAACATTTGTTAAATAGGCAGGCTTATGTTGCTCGAATGGACAAACTGAGGGAAGCAAGTGGTAAAGTAGTATGTGTGTAGAACAAGAGAAGTGTTATTGTAGATTTAAAAGTTGATAGCTTTTTGAGTTTTTTATACAGTTGTATCAAATTGAGAATTCATATCCCAACTGTAAAAGCAACTATGCACTCATTAGTTTGTAGCACAAACTAGTTGTAGAAGCCAACGATTAGACTGTAGTCAGAGGCTGTGGGTTCAAATACCACCAATCACAGCTATACAACACTACATTTCTTCTTTAATAATATTTACATTAAATTAAAAAAAAATCTATACCAGTGGCACAAATGCCCTTCTGTTAACTGTAATCTGTATAACTGGAACATGCATATGTGCAATATATGCACATTTCAAGGATTAATTTCAGAAATCTGTAGTATAGTGTGTATCTGTTAGGATGTATACTTAAAAATAGTACTTCTGATAAGAGTTGTATAATTGTATTAATGCATTCTATGTCACATATGATGGTGCTAATTTTATCTCTTTTTTTTCTATCACCCTAACCCTTATCTCTCCTTTTTTGTTTTCTATTATAGGTTGTCAAAATATTTCCATGTCATCCATGTGTACCACGTCACTAAATGCTACACAGCACAGAGAGGTAGTCCAGCCCCAGTGGATCAGCCTACCCTGCTCCACTGGCTCCACCACTGATACCCAGAATATCTGGGAGCCAACTTGGCAGCATTGCCTCTGCTGCCCCTGCACTACCTGTGCTCTCAGGTAATACTGCCCTGCAAGCTGGTGCAGTGGAACCCTCCAGGAGCAGTGGCAGAGGTGGTAATTTCATTACCTGTTGGGAGATGCCAGGGTTGGTGCGCAGAGTTGTGCACTGCACCATTGGTGTACACCTACACCAGGTGGAGAGTCTGCTCTCCCTCATGGTCCATAAGAGGAGAAGACATCAAGCACTCCAGATACCAGTGGAGTAAGGGGACAGTGATGACAGTCCAGTCAGGTGAAGACTTGATTCTTACTGTCTCCAAGTTTGGGCATGAACCTGTGTTGTCCTCTCCCTCACCCCAATCATGGTTTCCCTCAACTTTTTGTGTCCTTCATCATCCCTGTCTCTTGTCATGCTTGTCTTGTTTGTTTGCCTTTGCTTCCTCACCTACACAATTACCTGACCCAGACATACCTACTTCCTTTACCCAGCAGACTTCTCTTACTGAATTAAAAAAAATGGGCACCTATCCCACACAAAAAAAAAAAAATCGTCCCACACATAGCTCTTTATTTGTCACGTGTCTTCTTGACACTTAATTTGGTCGATTTGGCTATACAACATGATTATTTTGTTGTCACCCGTCTCTCTGGAGGTGACTGTCCAAATTCAGCTAATAGTCTGCACATACAATACGTTTTTACTGTTGAAGAAATGGATAGCTATGGTTCTTTCCTGCCTCCCTCCAGGGCATTTCTGTATTGTTTACCCTTTGTTCTTCCCCCTGCTTGCTCCCCATTTCACCATTTTTCTATCTACCCCATTTTAACACCTATAATCTGGTCAAAAAATAGAATCGCACACAACACACATAAGTAGCAGAAAAAGCAATGGATCCCTTCACTTTTTGGCCTCTATATTTGCAAGGAGTTTGGCATTGTTCAGCAATGCTAAGTGATGGTGAGCAGTGGTACAATGCTGCTGTTACCAATGCACAATGATGCTTAACCCCATTGCAGTATTCCAACACACAGTAAAACATGCTGAATGTACTATGCAGAATAATGTCAGTGCATTATCACTTTTTTATTTAAAAGTATTAGATACACCTGGATTCAAACCCAGTGTTATCTGGGCTCATAAAGAAATGTATCAATGCACTTACACCTGCTGCCACAAAGTCAATTAAGCAGCACATGTGTTTCATAGAATCAATACCAACTCTCTCAGACATTAGAAATGCAGCTTACATCTGTGTACTGCTTAACTATGTGCAAACAGGGGAAAGTAAAGAAAATGTGTATGTGCAAACACTTTGCCAACCATTGTGCAATCCTACTGCTCACTTGGAAAACTAAATATTATTCTGTATTAGTGCTGTTTACTGTTCATTTCTTGTTTCTGACATGAAATCACATGTGGAAACATAACAAACTGAAGGGCCTATCTAACAATATGCCACATATTTATGATACAGCCATGTGTTGTCTCCCCCCCAAGCACTGCAACCCTGCTGTCTCAGTACTTTTCTCGCACATATATCAACTACACTACATAAATTAAATATCAAATGTTGTGTGATATGCAATGCGCATCAATCTGGTAACATGCAGAACTAGAACAATTGACCCATAAGAATAAACAGCCTTATCTGCAATAGTATGGAAGGAATCATCATGGACCTTATCCATCGGGACATAGTTGATCTTCGGCACACTTGACCTGACCCATTTTCTTTTTGTCAAGGGTAGATCTTACTTGTTAAATCTAGTGGCTTGCTTTGATAATGACCCCAAAACCTGGATGAGGGATAACAGGACATACCACCTATGTTGATTTATCCAAGGCCTTTGACACTGCACCCATTCATATATTGTAGATAATCTCCTATCTGAGGATTAACCCATACATTACTAGATGGATAGCTAAATGGCTCACCGAGAGAATGCACACTGTCAAAGTTGGGGACTGCACCTCCACCATTAGATCATTTACCAGTGGAATACCACAAGGATCTGTGCTGGGCCCACAACTGTTTGGAAACTATTTCTCTGAAATTCAGGCAAAGGTAGATGGCCTGTGGCTTATCAAGTTTGCAGGTGACTGTCAACTGGCCACACTCATATAGAGTCTCCCAATATTGTCAACATATTACAGAAAGGGCTCACACAGACAAATAATTGGTGCCAAACTCACAGACTGAACCTTAAAGCAAAACATCCCTCATGGTTCTATTTGACAATGAAGTATCCCTGCTAATTATGATATACATAGCACCGCTCTAAGCTCAAACACAGTGTTGTGAGACTTGGAAACACATGCTGATAGCAATCTACACTTCAATCACTATGCATCCATAGTGGTTAGACACACATTCTATATTGTGCATCACGTTTAAGTCCAGGGAGGTCATAGCTCCACTGCAGTCGACCCTTATCAGACCACTAATTGAGTGCAATGTGCCCTTCTGTCTGTTCCAAACCATACACCTGCAACACCTGGAGAAAACACAGAGGTTTGTGACTGGGAGAATCCAGGGTCTCCAAAACATGACATACATGGAAATACAAAAAGACCTGTCACTGTACTCAGTATCATGCAGGCTGCTGAAAGGTGACCTATGCCTGGCCTACAGAGCAGTCTCAGACCCAGCCCTACTGGAAATGATGGACATCTGCAAATCAAATGAGACATCAATAACTTGCTCCAGGGATCTCAGCCTAGCCTGTGACATAAACAGAACATGCTGTGGAGGCAGATATATCTCCCAGTGATTGTCATTCCTCTGTAATTGGCTCCCACTGCATATCAAGCAGTGTTCCTCAATGACCCTATTCAAATGCAACCTTGGCACCTAGATGAGTGATTATAAATTAACCCCTGGGGTGGCACCTATGTCTCTCATGGACAGGGACAGTTGGTGCTGATCACAATATCTCTCTGTTAACAATGACCATCTAACTATGCTCAATAAGGGTACTTGTGTTTTTATATGGCTAGGCTTGTAAATGTCATAGGGCCATTAGCCTAGTAACCTCTTAAGAACCTATGAAGGCATGAACCTATACAGGCCTCACAACATCTTCTCTCCAACATGCTCTGCTAATGCCATCCACTGTAAGTTGTACTGCAGCCTTGCAAATGTCAGACATGTGCCATTGTGCTAGTGTAAAGTGTGGAGTTCTGCAGTCTGTGTACTTAGGTAGAGGTTCTGTTCTCACTGCAGTCAACTGTGTGTGTGTGTGTGTGTGTGTGTGTGTGTGTGTGTGTGTGTGTGTGTGTGTGTGTGTGTGTGTGTGAGTGTGTGTGTGTGTGTGTGTGTGTGTGTGTGTGTGTGTGTGTGTGTGTGTGTGTGTGTGTGTGTGTGTGTGTGTGTGTGTGTGTGTGTGCGTGCGTGTGCGTGCATGTGTGCGTGTGTGTGTGTAGCCAGAAGAGCAGAAGTATGTATCCTACAGTTACCACTACAATGCCAAGAACTGACAGTATTTTGAAATTTGCACATGCCTACATATCCATTTCATGCAGGCCTCCCACCATCTTCTCTCCAACATGTCTGCTGATGTCATCCACTACAAGTTGTCCTGCAGCCTTATAAAAGTCAGACTTGTGCCATGGCGCTTCATTAAAGTAATCAGTTCTATAGTCTATGAACTTAGATAGACAGGGGTTCTATTCTCACTGCAGTCAACTGGTGTGTATGTGTGTGTATGTGTGCACTCACTTGTTTGACATTACAGAGAGCCATTTACACCAGCATGTGGGACACTGTTATTGCCATATTCTCCTCACCAGACACTGCTGATGTCATCAGCTACATCTGATATGTGGATGTGCACTATTCTCACTAGGGCAGGGTCAGACACTGGCCTGGAAGCCAGGCACAAGTCATCTCATTCTATATGATACAGATTACAGTGACATGGATTTTAGTCTATCAAAATACATCATGGCATGGTTTGTAGGCACTCTGTTTTCTTGGTGAGTAACCCCTGTGGTCTCTTCAGCTGCTGTATGTGTCTGGTGAGGTACATGCAAAAGAGATCATTATATTCTATATTAATGTTCTGATGAGGTTCAAGTACAGTGCTGTAATATAATCCTGAGATCAGCATGCAATGGGATGACTTATGATGTGCACAACATAGGCTTTCAATATCAGTGTGTACACTTGGTTGTCAAAGTTCAGATTCCTATGTACATGTGTTCCCAGTGCTTGCATCACTGTGTTTCAGCATAGCTGCACTGTTGTCAATGCTGTAATTAGCATGGACCTCCACTTTGCAGAAGACCAAAATAAAGACACATTTTTGCATTTATTTGTGGGCCATATGGCTTTGTCACTGATTTTGTCTGTGTTATCCTCTCCTGTATATGTTGATATCATAGATGGACTCAATGATTGCACCCAGTATGCAAGAATCAGCAAATGTGGTAAGCCAAAGGCCATATACTTTATCCTGAACTGTCAAGAAATAGATTCCAAACTGTAAAGGGCATAGCACAGATCCCTGGGGTACACCAATGCTGACATCTCTATTGTTACAGATTGATTCACCAACTTTCATATGTGTGCTGTTAGTGAGCCAATGGGTTACCTATCTAGTGACATAAGGTTTAATTCCCAGCTGGGAGAGTTTCTCAATGATACCCATGTGGGGGAATCATTTTCAAACCCTAGGCCAGTTGAGGATAGCCAGTACGCACTGTCTTACCTTCATCCAGGCTTATCACACAGAATCAATGGGCTGTGACAACGTCACAGATCATCTATCTCATGACTCATCACATACGTCTTCCTGACATGGTTGAATACACACTTCAACACACCCTCCACACAAAATATGTTCCTGTAGAAGGCTATAAATGAATATGCATCCACCTGAGTTGGGGGGGCAGCACCCAATGCATGCATTTATAGACACATCCTGACTCTTCTCATCTGTGAGGTAGACCAACATGTTAAAATGCACCTTTTCTAAAATGACACTAGTGATATCCCAGCTGTGTGCAACATACCTATGTGAGCTGTTAATGCTGCATCATGTCTGTTACATCTGCTAGATGTCCTCAAAGAGGTCATTGAGGGCATGCATGATGACAACACTATCATCCTTTTGAACTTGACAAATTCAAGGCATTTAACAGAAATCCATACTGAGGTATTCACTCAACACTGTCAGATGTGGCCATATACACCTATATCATCAAGTGGGAAGACCACTGTATCACATGTATGGCATCTAAATATGCTGACATGTGTGAAGTGACCTATATCTAAGGTCCAGTGATCAGGTCTGTACATCCAGGGTGTCTGCTAAGCCCTTTCCTTTCTATTATTTAAGTAATGGACATCACAAATGACATACATATCCTGTGTCCAAACAGCTGCCTGAAGGACTACAGATTGTGGGCAATCATTGACTCCAGCTGTGATATTAGTATAATACAGACAGTATCAACACACACCAAAGATTGCTGCCACAGCCATGACAACACCTCCAATGACACAAAAACATGGGTGGTATGTTATGTCAGGAAAATAAACACACAACCCAAGTATAATCTAGATATCACACCCTATAATCAGACTAAAAGGTATGTGACCTGTGTTCTGGGGTAGTGGGTTAGTGGAACGTCCACCAGCATGTGGTCACAGTGCTGACTACTCCCTTGTATGTAACACAACTACTGAGTATGTTCAGGACATCCACGTTAGAGGCCATAATACCTCCATAGTTCACAGCCTTCATCATACCAATAACTGAGTACAATGCACTCTTCTGCATGTACCTCCCTACACATCTTCCAGTGATGTGTAACTGAAGCATACCACCTTTATCACAGTGAGCTGTCACACATCTTATTGGCCATACCTTGGTATTCTTCTTGTGGCATAAATATTACTGACTGATGGTGCGGAACTCCCATCAAGTTGTTACACCAGATGCATATGTGCTACCTGTTTTGGTGATGCACACAGTACAGACATAGCTGTTTGACAACATTAATGACATGGGTAACATTCATGGCAGTGTGGATTGTGCTATATATATATATATATATATATATATATATATATATATATGCCATGCACACCAGTCAATTAGCCTGTATGGATCATAATGTCACATACAGGTAAAGCAGTGTCCCTTCTAAAATCTCCAGCAGATGTTACATTGCCACAACAGTGTGAGTGATTACCCTCATAGAGTGTGAACACATCATAATAGTTGAACAAGTGTGTTTCTGCAGAATCATGTCTGATCACTCTAAATCACATATGTTATATCAGAGACATGGGGTTAATGGTGGTATTATTCTGATACTGTCCAGGATTGTGCTTACGTCTTTTAATGTTGTCCTGATCGACTTCTTTGAGGCAGTCACCAAAGCCGTGGATGAGGGTAAGGTGGTTCACACAGCCTATCTTGACCTTGCCAAGGCTTTCAACACCATCCCCCATTCTGGAATTATAGCTAAACTCACTAAACTAGGTATAAATCCCTACGTCACAAGATGGGTTGCCAACTGGCTCACTGACAGAACCCACACTGTAAAAGTTGCAGACTCCAAATCTGACCTCAAAGCAGTGACAAGTGGAGTAACACAGGGTTCCATCCTGGGACCTCTCCTGTTTGGTATCTACTTCTCTGCAGTACAGGCTAACACAGAAGGCCTCTGGCAAACGAAGTTCACAGATGACTGCAAACTAGGAGCCATAGTCAAGTCCCCAAATGATGTGGACATCCTACAGAAGGGCCTCACTGAGACAGATGGCTGGTGTCAGAGCCATGGCCTCAAGCTCAATGCCAAAAAGTGCAGTGTCATCCCCTTTGGTAAAAACTCTGTACCCATGAACTACCACATAGGCAGCAATCTACTTAACACCGAATGCATGATAAGAGACCTTGGGACCCAGGTGGACAGTAGTCTCTCCTTTGATAGTCACATCGCCACAGTAGTCAGGAAGTCCTTCTACATGGCACACCTCATCATAAAAGGGTTCTCATCCAGGAAAAAAGAGATCATTGTTTCCCTCTACTCGTCACTCATTAGACCCATTATAGAGTACCACGCCCCTTTTGGAATGTACCTCACATGACATCTGCAGCAGCTGGAAAGGCCACAGAAGTACCTCACAAAGAGGATTACTGGCCTCAAACAAATGCCCTACATTGACCACCTCCGTATCATATCGCCTACTCCAAGGTGATCTCTGACTAACATATAAAGCTATGTCAAACCCAGAGCTGTTGGACATGCTACACCTAAAGAAATCCCAATCCCTCTGAGCTACACTCTCTAGGGACCTAAACCTTGTCACCACAATAAACAGGACATGCTTGAGGGATAGATTCCTGTCCCAGAGATTTCCTATACTCTGGAACAACCTACCCATCTATGTCAAGCAAAGTTCTTCATTAGTACTCTTCAAGAAAAATCTTGATAAGTGGATGGGAAATACACCCCGGGGATCACTTCTGTGTCTCTGCTGGACAGTAGCACAGGAAAATAACTTTCTTGGGTGGCATAAGCTATGGTACCTTGCTGTCTAGGCTTACATAGGCCCTTGGGCCGATAGCCTAGTACCTACTTATGAACCTATGAGTCTTTACCTGTGTCCCACTTGCTGGAGACATCTGCTGAAATTACACTCATATTCCGGCATATCAATTTGCACAGCTTCACAATATGCACCCTACCCCAATTGTATGTAACATTATTGATACATGCACTCTGCATTGCTCATGTAAGGATGCTTACAGTATCTCTCATACACATTTTCCCCATTGTTATGTCACCTTGTGTGACAGTCACATAATGCACATTTTCACTGTGCAGTTTCTACTGTACCATATTGACATCTGCTTGGTGTTGCTGCTACAAACCCCTTCCATTGAAATGCCCTCATCTGCTGTTAGGTTGTTTCACCTGTCCTCGTTCCCTGTGTTCATTCTTAGAATTCATCTGTGTTCAATACATACATACATACACACACACACACACACACACACACACACACACACACACACACACACACACACACACACACACACACACACACTTCACCCGAGAGTTTATTTCACATGGCAGTCTGTGTACCCTTACAAATCATTTACACGGCTTCAGTACAGAATGCCAGGAATGGGATTTCACAGTACTCTGCACTGTATACATTATCATGTACTGTGTTTGGACCATATACTTAACTATCATACCTCTCAACTGATCAGATTTTCACAGATTGTTCAGATTTTTGCCTTATATATCTTGTGGTGTGTTCTTTATTAAATTTGTGGTTTTCTGCCATATCACTGGGTGGCTCTGAGGACTGATGTGACTTAATAATTACATATATTTAAGTTTCAGACTTCAAATCCTTCAGAAATATATCTTAACACATCCCCTTGATATTCTAGCACATTTCTAAAGAGCAAATATGTCAGATCTGTCTCTATTTCTGAGACATTGTCCTCTCATTATATTGGCTTTTGTTCAGATGCCTTACAATAAGAGACTGAAAACTTTGAACACTATTGTCTGTTAAGCACTGATGTTCATTGTGGCATTCTGCACAAAACCACAGACCTTCAATGCTCTCACTTAAACAACATTGCTATGCATGTTTGCTTACATGGTTTCCCAGCTGGAAACACTGTTGCCAGCCAAGAAACTGTGCTTATTTACTTTTAAATGCGGTGCTCAGCATGAATATACAATGAGTGCTGCTGCTCACTGTGCATCACCGAGCACACATGTAAATTCCATGTAAGCTTCTCCTGAAGCCTACATGGAGTTTACTGAATCCCAGGGTAAGTAGTTATCTATTCAGACTCCATGTACGGCAACAAATTCCAAAACACAGTGTGCATGCCCAAATAACCTTAACTGTGACAAAGTACTTCGACAACTTTATGAAAGGAATGAGTGGAGGCCATATGCACTTTACTCTAATGGCACAATATTACACAGATTCATGCGGAATCCTGTGGAGTTAGCAAATGATACTTAAAAAAAAATCCAACTGTCATTTAATGCATTACAGCAGGCTTGGGTACTGCAAGCCATAATACAGGAAGATCTGCAAATGTATTCTTGAAGGCAGCCAGCTAGGTGCTGAGTCAGGTGACAATTAAGACAGCTCGGTGACCAGGAAATAATATGCAGATACACATTAGATAGAGAGCTAGTCTAGGCTGAGTGTAGAATGTATGCATCCCACATGTATTCTCGTAATCAATGGGGTAACCCAATACCACTAGACACAAAAGTGGTCTTCATCTAGGTATACTGGCCTCTGGGACATTTCAGCAGCATATGGGTAATTCCATAGCAGTGTCTCTGATAGTTGCCAGCTGCATCCTCTCGCATTTCCTGGTAGCAGTATGCACTAAGGTAGATAATTTCATCCACTTCCCAGCAACAGTTATGAATTGAAGAATCACCATGCAACATTTCTATGCCTTAGCTAACTTCTCCAATGTCTTCAGTGCAATAGACTTACACCCATGTTCCAATTAAAACCCCTGTTGTACCTGATGTAGAATTGTACACCCACAGAAAGGGGTGTCCATCACTCAATTGTCAAGTGCTATGGTCAGCAAATGGGGTCATTACCAATATCATGGCAACACACACTGTTAGTGTCCATGATGTTGCAATATGGAGGGAAGGTGGTCTGAGGGCTGCTTTCCAACATGGTGGAATACCTGAGGAACTATAACTCAATAAGTATGGGACCACTGCAATGATGAAATTATAATCTACATAAGGGCAACATTTGTGCTATCTCCTTCCCACAAACAGGTGATGTGGTCATTGACTAGATCCTTTTCTAGTGATGCCACACAGAGCCACATCAAACCCTGCTGAGGATGCATACAACAGAGCACACACATTGTGACATGAAACATCATCGAGCATGTGTTTGGCATGCTAAAAGAATGATTCAGATTTCTGGACACATCGAGGGTGCACTATAATACACACCAAAAAAGACATCATAGATGATTACTGTGTGTGCCATGCTGCACAATATGATAACAGCAAAACATGATAACTTGCCAGCCACAGGTGTGAGTGGCCTACCACAAGAACCCAAGATGTCTGATAGTGGCATATCACAGCTGTCGCAGGATGATCAGAATGACACAGGGATGAGAAGAAATAAGGGTGGGTGATAGAGAATGCAACCATATGTCCTAGTTCAGTCAACACAGCAGCATCTGACATGCACACCTTTCAGCCATGACAAGCCACACACTAAACAGTGATGTTCACATGTTGCCCCACATCAGCAACATAGAGACAACTATTAGAAAGAAACTATTATTTGTCCACATTTAAAAGCATACATAACTTCAACATAAAATAACACAAGTAAGAATGCATGTAAAACACTCAGAGGAAACACCAACACATGAAGATTCTCTGCAAAGTACTTTACCAAAGAGAACCAGACAGGCAAATGTATGGCATGCGGGAGGTATGCACAACAGAAGTTGTGACTGGAAAACTAGGATATCACCATACAGATAAAAAGCATGGAACATTACCTGGCAAACAGCAACTATCACAAGTAATCTAGGTCCATAATGTGTATAGGAATGTATCAAAAAATACATACGCAAAAACAGGGGCTATACACTAACAGTGATGCATCACTCATGGCACTGTGTGATGTGCAATAATGTGTTACTACACAGTGAAAATCTTAGTGCCTCAAGTATAACTGCATACACCCCAATGACCAGCCCAAAGAAAATAATACACAAAGAAGCATCACATCCAGTGACTGATAAGGAACATCATACAGAAGGCAACACCAGGATAGGCAGGTTGTCACTGCAACATGATTCAGTTCAAGGTAATAATATGTATAAACATGCACAGCATCAATGATAGTGACTACATGCCATACATGGAACATTCATTAATGTTGGGGATACAGCAACACAGGCATATATATATGTGTGCAAATTCAGTCAGATATGGGAAGGCACACATGGGAAATACATGTCAATATGGTGATTGAAAATGGGAACAGGTACACAAAAATACACTGAGTGCTGAGAGTGAGGCATGTATTATAGCATATTAAAATTCCATAAGTGACACAGGTATGCATACAGAGGCATAGCTGTGCATGCGAGAATGGCAGACCAGAAGTAAAATTGTAATATAAAAAAGAAAGCAATGTGTGCTTTAGTGACTGATACAAACATGAAAGCATGACATCACATATAGAATTAATGTGATCAATATCTGTATTAAGACAAAGAAATGCTACATATCACAAATTTATGCTAGTCACCAAAATCAGATAAATGGTTGGAAAAATCTTGTGGCATCATACATTTGAACAACCACCTGCAGATTAATTTGTCACTGGTCAGCAGTGTGGTCATCATTGCCACAGGGTCAGAATGACACAACAGGACACACATTGGATCAACTGTCAACCTTAATGTAAAGCAGTCTAGGGTGCCCATGCTGATGGCTCACACCAAAGTCTTTGCTGCTCCTGCTACATCTGGAAACACTCAGACCATGGTTCTGTACCAAGGAGCTGGATGTGGTGATACTACCATGTGAGGACAGAATCTCAGTAGGAACATGACTGCGATCTGAATATTTGGACATGACTGCTGGGTTCACAGTTTACTGACCAACAGCAGATGTGTGTGCATGTTGCAGCACAGATAATGATGTCTGAGGGCCATGTGTGGGTCTAATGAGAGAGAATCTACCTCTTGCCATTGAAGGTAATCTGCTTAGTACAGTTAGGGTGCATAACACCCAGTTAGTAGTACTACAGTGCTCTAGTACCACAGTAACAAGGCTTTCAGTGGAGCATGCAACAGATAACATACTATCTTGCAGTGTAGCCAGGGCTGATGTAACCTCTCCATGTCTGTGCTCCTACCCTTCACATAACACATGCAGCTGGTGTGTTATATGATCAGTGACACAGGCAAGTGCATGCAGGTCATATCCATGATGTCACTTTGAACATTCGTTCACCTGTAAGAGTAGGCAAACACCCCATGTCCATGAATATCTGCTACACTCCCACATGTAGTCTGATGGGCAGTATTCCTCCATTGTGGGGAAGAGTCACCATCATTACCAGACTCTACTTGGGACGATGGGTCATGGTCATCATCATCATCATGTCCATCATCTGATATCCCCACATCATCAGAATGGCCGGCCATATTATCCTCCATATCTGAGGCTATAACCTGATCCACATGGCTGTTCCCTTCTGAGCCAGAGAGTAAAACCAGTTCCACTGCCCTGTGTGCCACAGACCATGCTATAATAGTGAAACACATCATGTTCCTCATAAAGATCAGTGGACAGGATACTGGAGGAGGCAGGTAGTCAGAGTGCTACAAGAAGATACAGATGACACATCACATATCTTCACACAAATCAAATGATGCAGCTTAGGAATAAAATATTGGACAATGATATTACTATAATATTAATGATGATATGGACTTATCAGGATTTCATGGCTGTGGGTGGTTTAGGGACACTATATAACAGAGAGATGACATGTATGTTACATATCAAACAAATATGACAGACGAGAGTTGTGAGGATATTAGATATTGTTATCTGTGCTAGCATGACTGGCTAAAGTTTTGTAAATCATTGTAAATTAGCACCTGTTCTGTATGTCAGATTAACTAACTATAATTTTGTAAACAAGTTTATGTCTTTTGATTATCACTCTGATGTATGCAAGTTGTTTGAATGTTAAACAGTGTTCTTCTGGCTGACCAAATGTGCATGTTTTTTAAAGAGAATTCTGAATGTGTGTTATGTCAGATTCAGCTGACCTAGATGTGATGTCCTTGAGTGCCAGAGATATGAGAATATTATCTTCACTGCAGCTGTTTGTTTACTTTTCAAAGTCTGATATAAGAGAGTAGAATTCTCATATTAGCTTCCTGTTACATTTTAAAAATCTGCTGTATAAGCAGGTTCTGAATTAATTGTTTACTTTTGTTTCCAGAGCTGTTCAGCAGTAGTAGTCCAATTGTTTCCAGAGTAGTTGTTCCAGTTGCTGATGATAGACAACAGCCTAGAGTGGGGACATAATTCCTCAATTTTCCTTGCAGAAGTAAAAGTAAAATATTGCCTTGCTGAGTTATTTAGATTAGATAGAGACAGTTAGTCTTCAGATAGTCAGGGAACTAGTTTGTCAGAGGTTTGCTAAAGTCAATGTGAGATCTATCCTACAGTATTATTTTTATATTTCCTGTGTGTGAAATTCTGTTGTTTATTGGAATACGTTATTCAGTATTTACATGTTTTAAATCCTTTTATTATTATTAAATGTTTTACTATCTCTAATTGTGGTTGGTTATTTAGTGAATATTTTTAATAATTTGAGAGTGTTTATGCTTATTGTGATACACCAGGACTACTCTGAAAAGCCTTACTCATTGGGATACATGCTACAATTTGTTTCAATATCTATTTTACCCAATGTAATTGAACACCCCGTTTGATGGGTACTGTAATATTTGACTGGTGGCAGCCATTACCTTGTAATTTGGGCAAGGAAACACAGCAGGTAAGTCTATGTCAGTATTTCCCAAGAGTGTATATATGTGTGAATATCAGACTTTTAAGAGTGAGCTTGTCAGATACCAACACTGGGACACAGTGTTCTGTAGTGGTTAGTGTAGAGACTCATTTGAGGATCTGGAGTAAAGTTTATAGTCCAGTGCCAGGTTTTAGAACCTGTTCCCAGTGTACTCTTAGGGGAAATTGTTTCTATCTCTGCTTTTAATGACACTCCCTTACCAGAGACAGTGGTGAGGATTGACATGCTTAGTTACTGTAGCAGGGTAAAGAGGGCTTGTCCCATATTGGTGACAGCAATTTTGGATGTTAATTGAGCTTTAGTAGCCTGCAGGTAGTTGTCACTGAGGTGTATGTATATCTCTCTACCTGGAAACATCAAAAACCTAGACAAAGGCCCAAGAAAAGTAGGTACAACTAGCCAAAAATCTGTATGCTGATTAACGTGCAATTTGCATACATAATTAGGTAACCCTACCCACTCTGATGGAATTGTAGGACACCAACATTCAAACGCAAATTGAAGAACAGACAAAATATTAAACACAAAATATTAACCAGTATAATAGTGTTTTATTTATATTAACATTTGAACTTGTATAAAACTAAAATGCAATTTTCTTTTATAAAAATAAAATTAACTGCTAGTACTAGACTCACATAAAATTAAAATAAATACAATTTGTGTAAAAAACAAATGGATTCTTTCAACAATTACTAAACTGGTATAAAGTTTAAATAAATACAAATTAAATAAGCTCTAATTACTAAACTGTTAAGACTAAAATACAACTCAAATTTTTATAAGATATAGCATCAACAGTCCACCTCTTAAAACATCCAAGGGATCCTGAGAAAATACATAGATGACTAGAAAAATATTCTTCTGCTTTTACTGTTGTTCTTGTTTCTGTTTACTTATGTGTTTTATCCTTTATACTAATGCCTAGCTTATAGGTACTTCAATAAATGTGAATTTGAAAATGTTAATGATGATAAGAAAAGAAACACTTTGAACTTGTGGAAAAAAAACTAAAATGCTATTTTCTTTAATAAAATAAACTGCTGCTACACAATATTAAATAACACAAAATGTATTTATATTAAAATTAGAACTTGTATAAAACTAAACTGCAATTTTCTTTCATATAAATAAAATTAACTGCTAGTGCTACACTCATATAAAATTAAAATAAATACAATTTGTTTAACAAAATCAAATTAATTTTGCTAACCTCTACAAAACTGGTATAAAATTTAAATAAATAAAAATTAAATATGCTCTAACTACTAAACTGGTATAAAATAAAACTAAAATAAATACAACTCATTTTTTATAAGAAATATCATCAATGGTGCACCTCTTAAAAACATCCAAGGTATCCTAAGAAAATACATAGATGACTGGAAAAATATTCTTCTGTTTTTCCTGTTTGTGTTTGCTTATCTGTTTTGTCCTTTGTACCAAAGCTTAGCTTATAGGTAACTACATAAATCTGAATTTGAAAATTTTAATGATGTTAAAAAATGAAGACTATA
This sequence comes from Protopterus annectens, assembly GCF_019279795.1. Classification (NCBI taxonomy): domain Eukaryota; kingdom Metazoa; phylum Chordata; order Ceratodontiformes; family Protopteridae; genus Protopterus; species Protopterus annectens. Next base: position 390,520,507 of record NC_056743.1, on the reverse strand, counting down.
TAGTTCAGAAAAATACCACCAGTAAACCCACATATATAACTAACAGCACCTGTGTACAAAAATATAATGATGTACATGCAAATCATTGTCAAACATCTGTGCTTATAAGACAGGTAGAGGTTATTAACTTTGCCTCATGTCATACAACACATGCCTCAACCATCTACAAATCATAGGTCTATGCATGTTACCCTGTATCATTACTGTTATGAACGAAAACATAACCACATATGATTTTCAATGCAATACAATCTTATTCTAATAATCCTGGCTCATTTTAAATGATGTCACTGAACAAGTCCATTAATCAATTACAGCAGTATACTGTAGGACTCTGTAATTAAATAAGAGGCAAGGCAAAATAGAAATCTGCTGCATGCATGGCCAATACTTAAAATCCATTGCTCAAATCATAAGAAAAGTAACCTGAGGCACTGCTACACATAGCAAATGTGATCTATCAAACATCTGCAAAGCTTAACCATAATGCACTGTGCAGTAACAAAATTAATTTCAATTAATCAGGTATTGTACCTCACATCAATAAAGTAGACACACCAGTATTTAATTTAAGATAATTTTCTGGATTACTGATTAACACAGAATCACTAGTAATGTTTTAAAAATGTTATTTGACTTCATCAATATAAATCTCAGAGAAAAATAAAATCTTACTTTAACAACAAAAATACAGACTTGATTCAGAACATGTAAACATTTTATTTCTACAGCTCAGTTTTTACCATTGCAGTTAATTACATTGTATCCCAAAACATTATGTCTCAAATCTTGCACTTAATGGTTTGCAAGCCGATATACTGGAAAACATTTACCAATACACTAGTCAGTATCATAATGAGCTGCATATTTTGGCAAGCTAATAGGAAATGCTAGCAACATCTCATGCTAGGCAATAACATAAGACCAAGTGCACAAAAAGTGTACTATATTAAGAATGAGTAATGCAGAATAAGTTTCAAAATCTGCTTAATTCTAAAATATTACAGTCAAACTAGAAGATTAGCTACTAGTGTTCTGTCTGAATTAATCCAATTACCCTGCAGAAAAAAAATTCAACTCAAGACTTGTATGATGTTTAGCCTCATGTAAGAAGCAAAACCTAATATCCTATAATACAGTATCATACAAATACACCATACAGCATAAGATGTAAACAGACATGCTTCAACACACAAAACCAACTATTATACCTTACCTAGTCCCCATGTCAAGAGCCAGGTACAGAAATTTACAAAACAGTGAATGCATCTTGCCTGTTAGATCACGTGAGAATGTATGCTTTGTGTGGAGAAATGTCAACTCAGCAATCCAGGCAGCATCTGATTCATAAAGGGAATGAGCCACATCATGTACCACCAAAACTGTTCACCCAATCCACCACTAAATACTTATGAAATAGAATAGTGGAACTAAACTATACTGGATGCTTCATGTGGGCCAGAGTAATCACTGAAATGCTAGACATGTTATTTTAAATGGTAAATATGCATTTCTCTGTTAAATTAATATTCAAGTAGCCTTCAATCATCATTATTTGGAAACAGATACCATACCATACGTAATAGAAAAGATGAAACACAATGTACCCAGTTGTAGTTAGACATGACAAATCATTACCCTAGTGACGTAACACAGTTGCATATGTCATGTTTAATAAAGTCTTTATAGCTGTGTGAATGGTGAATCAGTCCAAGATAAAGTAACTGGTAAAGGTAAAAATAAAGCAATCCAGAAAACCTTTTTCTTAAGATGAACCTCCGATATTTGTCATAGTTTCCTTGAGCCACGCAGTGAAGGGAGCAATGCTGCAAATTACTATATACTTGTTTTAATTGTGGTTCATTGAAGCAATCTCATAAAATAGGTGTTTTGATTTCTTACATGCATTTGTGAAAAAACAAAAGAAAGGGTGGTACAAACATCATTTGTGTCATCCCCACCACCAAAATAATGTGCATAGAGAAACAAAATTGCTGTGTGAAATAAATCCGCGAATCCTAAAACAGCAAGCACAACAAACAGAACATGCTGGAGGGATAGATTCCTGTCTCAGAGACTTCCCATACTCTGGAACAAACTAGCTATCTATATCAAACAATGCTCTTCATTAGCACTCTTCAAGAAAAATCTTGATGATTGGATGAGAGATAGGAAATTCACCCCAGGGATCACTTCTGTGGCTCTGCTTGACAGGGCCACAGGAAAATAATTTTCATGGGTGGCAAAAGCCAGGGTACCATTTGGCTAGGCTTATATAGGCCATAGGGCCAATAGCCTAGTACCTACCTATGAACCTACCTATGAACCACGGCTAAAGCAAACACTAATAAGAATCACAGAGGCTTTATTAAAAATACAGTCAAAAAATCATACTGCTATGAATGGTAATGCATGTGCATGATGAAAATGAACCACAAGTTCTGCAACTGCTTTGCTATCTTATGCCTGCATATCACACAAGCAGTTGATAACGAAACTGCAGTTTAGTTAAAAAGCTCAGTTGAAAAAGTGAATGCATACAAGTTAAAACATATAAAACTCCGTCCTTTAGTTTGAAATGCTCCAGTTCTCCACTTTATAGCTTTGAGCTCCCTCTATATGAATACTCTGAAGTGCTGACAAATACCTGGTCCAACAACAGCTTTCTGGGATGTTGTTGCGGTATCTTCATTGGTCACACATCCATCCCAATGTGATGGGTGACCTGGCTAAATGGGTGTTACTTAGTTTGCAACTGCAAGTTGAAACTTTTTGCAATCATAGTAAATAACGTTGTCAATTTGGCAGTCAGACAGTCACAGACACAGTTTCTATTAGGCAAATGAAGGCAATAAATAAGGCTTTTTTTTTTTTTTTTATTCTTTTACCTGAAGCCAGAGGAGATTGAGGATTTTCTCATCCTGATCCTGGGTCTGGGATTCTTGGGAGTGCAGACACTCGGTGACTGAACTCTGCTCTGCTGCACTACACTGTAGAAAGTATTTGCTTCTTCTTGGGCTTGGCTGGCAGATTAAGTTAACTTAAATATTAGAACTAAGTAAGTGTAACCCTCCTTTGCTAGTGGTAACTGCTGCCTGCTGTGCTGCCCTAAATCTTCAATGTATGTATGAATGTATGTAGTAAAAAGGTAAATACACACACAGGAGCGGCCTTATGTCAACTGGTGCCCTAGGCAAAAGGGCTTCACGGCGCCCCCTACCACAACACCTGGTGCCCCCATCCTGGTCTACCTACACCAAATAAACACTGGAAAAGTACCCCTGCTAGAGCGGCACCCTAGGCGGCCGCCTAGTTGGCCTATGCCTAAGGCCGGCTATGTACACACAGACACAGTCCAAGCCCTCAGCCAAGTTTCCAACAGGATAGCAGCCCGCCTCACAAAGCTGACATCATTGCGCACACCCCTGCATGTGATGACATCAGCAACAAATTCAACTTTAAAAAAAAAGGGAATTGAAGGGGCCACTTGGGAATTCATGCTACGCTATTATTTTGCCCTCAAAACTGGTAAATACTGAGGAATTCGGTACAGTTGTGAGATATGAGTGTGTAATCTCAACAGCTACAAGGTAAGCATACAGAGTTTTATTGTCACAACAGTTTTATTCATTTTTAGTCAGTTTAGTCAGGGACAGTAGGCAAAGATGTCAGCAGAGGATTATTGCAAGTTGACAAGGAACCAAGTAACCAAAGTGTGCGAAACCAAAGGACTGGTGCATGCCGACTTGAGTAAGGAACACCACACACCCACATATGTGGAAGTTCTTAACAAAAACATATCTAAACAAAAGAGACCTCTGAGATAAAAACACACACAAACTCCGTAACCTTACACACCGCACAACACACATATTTCACATGCCTGTGTCTCACAGCCATCACAGGTTAACCATAAACCCAATATATTAATCATAGGAGACTCCATTGTGAGACACACAGATGTGCCCCTCACCAGGCTGGATAAGGAGAAAGTTGCTGTAAGTTGTTTGTCAGGTGCCAGAATCTGCCACATCTCCCATGCACTGAAGTCCCTCAACAAGTACTGCTATGACTCTGTCATAGTACATGTTGGCATAAATGACTTGAGTCGTACTCTCTGGACTATATGAAGAGAGACATGATCAAGCTCACCAAATATGTATTCCAGGCAGGTACGTCACTAGCCATAAGCAGCATTCTACCATCACCCAGAATGATCCCTCAATGCAAACAAAAAATGATTGACTTTAACAACTGGATTAGTTTCTGGTGTCATTGTAAGGGGATCCAGTACCTGTTGGCCTGGGAAGACATGACTGACAGACCATGGTCCTTTGCCAGAGATGGCCTGCATCTGTCTTCCTTGGGCTTCAGATTCCTGGAAATGGCTCTTGCCTCCCCCATATTGCCTTTTTTAGGAATGGCTTGAAGTCAAAACTACCAACATGAGAATATCATCTAAACACAATTTAAAGGTCATGCTGCTGAATGCTAGGAGTCTCAACATGAAACTGCAATCATTGCAAGCATTCTTAACCCTGGAAGATGCTGACATTTGTGCAGTCACAAGAAGCCTGGTTTAAAGCTGCAGAGAGCACCCCAGCCTTACATGGTTACTTATCTTATCATACATACATACAAACCCCAAAATGAGGGCAACAAAGCCAAAGGAGGTGGAATTTCAATATATATTAAAGATATACACACCTCCAGACTAGGAAATAGTATGACACACAGGAGATGCTCCAGGAGCAGTTAGCTGAAAAGACTCCAGTTCAAATCATTGTTATCTACAGGCCCCCAACGTTGACTCATGGCTCCCATGCCGCCTATCTGTACCTCCTAGAATCTATTAAGATTCAACCCTGCACCTTGATCCTGGGTGATTTTAACTACCCAACCACTGACTGGAAGAACTACTCAAGCCAGGGTACAAATGCTCAAAGATTCCTTGACTTTGTTAATGTCATTGTATTCGTCCAGCTGGTTGAGACCCCCACAAGAGGTGACAACATCTTGGATTTGGTACTAACTAACATAGGAAACCACTGCAGCACCCCACAGTGTCATCATCCCTGGCAAGATCAGACCACAAAGTGGTCACCTTCAAAATCACCATCTCCCCTGACCTCCCCCCCCCCTCCAGCTAGGGTTAAACAAAAACACTTCTCCAAAATTGATTACAACCGCATGAGGAAAGGTCTAAACAGCTTTGCAACCCCCTCCACAACAGTAGAAACTGGCAGTAATATCCAAACCTACACCAAAGTACTATACGACCATTTATAGAAATGCATGGATTCAGCAATACCTGACAGGACAAAATCCTTCTCCTCGAGGAAGAGTAAACCTGTCTGGTAGAAATGAGCTATAAATAAGCTCTACAACAAAAGGAAAAAAAATGCTGTCCAGGACCAAGAAGGAAGAGGTGGCATATTGGAAGCAATCTCTCCTTGGCCTAAACAGGCAAATTAGATTATTAGTGAAGTCCTCCAGAGCTAACTTTGAGTCCAAATTGGCCACAACACTAAAAACAATCATAAGATCTTCTTCACATACATCAGCAATCTAAAGGAAAACACCCAAATCTGCTCAGAACTGATGTTTAGGGACACCAAGTACACAAATGCCATGGATATAGCCAACCTGCTGGCAGACAGGTTCAGTAAAAACTTCACTCCTATGTCCACCCAGTAACTAATCCAGGATATCCCCAGCACCTGCCCCCCCCCACTCCTTATCTCTAGGAAACAAGTCACTACCGCCCTCTCAAAGGCTAAAAACACAGCTTCCATGGGACCTGATAACATCTCATGCTGAATCCTGCATCAACTCAGGCAGGAACTCACATCACCATTAGGCACTCTATTCAACCTAAGCCTGAGTACCGGTTTCATCCCATGGCCACTGTCATCCTACTGCACAAAGTTGGAGTGTCCACCAATCCAGGCAATTATAGTGCCATTAGCCTAACTAGCCTGACTTGCAAGGCCAAAACTATGAAACTATGTGACACATTATCCTGGAACACATTAACAAAGACATCAGCAACCTTCAAATGCTTGATCCCACACAGTTTGGTTTTGTCAAAGGGAGATCATGCCTATTAAATTTGTTAGACTTCTTTGAGTCAGTCAGCAAAGCCATGGATGAGGGGAAAATGATGCACGACACCTACCTTGACCTGGCCAAGGTCTTTGACACTATTCCCCACTCGGGCATAATAGATAAACTATCCCAGCTTGGTGTAAATCCATATGTGACCAAATGGGTAGCTAACTGACCCACTGATAGAATTCACTCAGTCAAAATAGGGGAAGCTAACTCAAGTAGTAGACCCATAATGAGCAAAGTACCCCAGGAATTGGTCTTGGGGCCCCTGCTGTTTGGGATATACATCTCCGAGGTGCAAGCCAAAACTAGAGGTCTATGGTTGACCAAGTTTGCAGATGACTGCAAGCTGGGTGCTGTCATCAAATCCCCTAATGATGTAGACATACAGCAAGAGGGTCTCACCCAGACAAATAACTTGTGCCAGAAACACTGCCTCAGACTAAACATCAAAAAATGCATCATCATCCCCTTTGGGGAGAGTGATGTCTCCACAAATTATCACATTAATAAGAATGTCCTAAGCATGCAAGAAGTTGTGAGGGACCAGGGCACCCAAGCAAGCTAACTTTTGGACATCATGTTGCCTCCATTGTATGGAGTGGTTTCTATATAACTCACCTCATTAGTAAGGGTATTTTTTCCAGGAACAAGGAAGTCAAAACTTCCCAGTATTACTCCCTTATCAGGCCCATCATTGAACATAACACCCCTTTCAGCATGAACTTCGTGAAGCACATGCAGCAGCTGGAGATACCACAGAGTTTCCTGACCAGAAGAATCCAGGGCTTCAAAAATCTGTCCTACACAGATAGGCTAAAAGCCGTGTCCCTCTACTTCATCTCATACTGACTCCTCAGAGGTGATCTATGTGTGACATACAGAGCAATTTCTGACTCCACCTTGATGAAATTGCTGCATAAACATAAAAGAAACTCCAATCGCATGACCCAAATGCAAAATCCCAACTTGGTCTGTGACATCAATAGGGCTTGCTGGCAGGACAGATTTGTCTCCCAGGGACCCCCCCCCCATCTGTGGAATAGACTCCCTCTCCACATCAAGCAGAGTACTTCATTATTCCTCTTTAAGAGGAACCTAGATGACTGGATGGGAAATAGAAAATACACCCCTGGGATTCCACCTGTGTCCCTGCTGGACAGGGATATCGGGTGCTGACTTGTGGGAACATGGGCTAATTTATTGGCTAGGCTTATAAGGGCCTCAGGGCCAGTGCTCTAGTAACTTGCTATGATCCTATGATCCTATGATTTATGCAAGATGTTTGAATGTCAAACAGTGTTCTTCTGGCTGACCATATGTACATTTTTTTAAAGAGAATTCTGAATGTATGTTATGTCAGAGTCAGCTGGCCTAAATATGATATCATTGTGTGCCAGAGCTGGGAGAATAAAGTCTTCACTGCAGTTGTTTGTTTACTTTTCAAAGTCTGATATGAGAGCGAATTCTCATAGCAGCTTCCTGGTACTTTTAAACAATATGCTATAATAGCAGGTTCTGAGTCATTCATTCAGTTTTATTTCCAGAGCTGTTCAGCAGCAGCAGTAGTCCAGTTGTTTCCAGTGTAGTCACTGAGGATATACAACAGCCTAGAATGTAAACATAATACCTCATCATGCCTTACAGAAATAAAATTATAATCTTGTCTTGCTGAGTTATTTAGATTAGATAGGGACAGTTAATCTTCAGATAGTCAGGCAACTACAGCTAGTTAGTTAGAAGTTTTCTAAAATCAGTGTGAGATCTATCCTACAATATTGCTTTCATATTTCCTGTGTGTAAAACTCTGTTGTAGATTGGAATCAGTTATTCAGTATCTACATATTTTAAATCCTTTTATTTATTATTAAATGTTTTACTACCTCTCATTGTGACTGGTTATTTAGCGAATATTTTTAATACATTGAGAGTGTTTATGCATATTGTAATAACACCAGGCCCACACTGAAAAGCCTTATTGCTTGGGATGCATGCTATGAAGCCCACTCAGAAAAGCTTCCTACTTGGGATACATAGTACCATTTTTTTACCCAATATAATTAAACACCCCTTTTGAAGGTTATTATGGTATTTGATTGGTGGCAGCCATTACTTTGTAATTTGAGCAAAGAAACACAGCAGGTAAATCTGTGTCAGTCGTTCTTAAGAATGTATGTATGTGTGAATAGCAGACATTTAAGAGTGAGTGTGACAGATACCTAGAACTGGGACACAGTGTTCTGCAGTGGTTAGTGTGGAAACTCATTTGGGGACCTGGAGTGAAGCATATAGTCCATTCCCAGGTTTTGAAACCTGCTTCCTGTGTACTCTTAGGGGAAATTGTATATTTCTATCCCTGCTTTTAGTGACACTCGCTTACCGGAGACAGTGGTGAGGATTGAGACTCTTTAGTTACTTCCCTGGGGTAAAGAGGGCTAGTCACAACAGTAATAAAATTACTAAAGCCTACTTGACCTGTTCTCCTGTGACTCCACCTCCAGAGGTGAGAGTTGAAATGCAACTGCCATGTGAAAATGTGGACAAAAAAACATCATCATTAAGCACATATCAGGCATCATGTAGCATTCCAATAGAGATATAACACACAAGAGATAATATAGACACAAACCAGATGGATGAGGCTGATGTGCAGATTGCAGGCATTCTAGACAGATGAAGAAGACAGTAGTCTTGAAATGCAGAGTAGTGATGAAGGGCACAGATAGGATTATCAATAGTGACATGTAGGAAACAGATGCAATGTCTTGTCAGGTACATCCCTCCTGTTTGGGAAGGTATAATTTGTCATAATGTAGATCCTGTAGTATAAGAAGGCACACAAACATCAACATGTAAATATGATCCACAGTCATCATTGCAGGAAGAGGCACTGAATAAATATGGCTCACACTAACAGGATATGGAGACACATATGTGACAAATGGTGCACATGACATCTAGATGTACCTATGTATGGAACAAGGCAACATGGATATCCTACAACATAGGTGTGTGGCAAATTGCTTCATCGTATCAACAAGGTGGGCAACCACAACTTGTCTGTCTGTATGTGTTGCTACAAGAACCATGTCTTGTGATGATGTATCTTTAGGTTAAAATGGCACAAAAACATTAACATGTTAGTATAGTCCACAGTTGTGACAGGAGACAATGGCACAGAAAACTAAGGATCATACTAACAGTATAAGGAAACACTTACGTGACATGTCTTGCTGCTGTGCAGATATTGATGGACCTATGCAGGTTAAAAAAAATTCACACATTGTTGGGTGTGTTATTTATGTACTGTGTTGGTAAGATAGCAGGCTGTAGCATTTGTGATGTGTATCCACACCATGTGTATTTCTACAATCATGGCATAATTCTGCTGCTGGAACACAAATATAATAGCATGATAATAAAGATATTTAATAAGGAAATGTGTATGCTGCAGTGTTTTGGATGTTAGGGCATATCTGTACATCCTAGAATACCTGCTTCAATACCTCCCCTGGGTATCTGACAATCACAACTGGTGGCATGATGTGAGGCCAGAAACACTATTATCTCATTAAAGGGGAGGCAAGGGTAACCTACCTCTAGTGCCACTCCTTACCTTCTCATAGTGGCGGAATCTATTCGCTGCATGGAGGATCATGTCAGAGCAATGTCACCAACAAGCCTCCCTGGATCTATGGTAACCACCCACAGCATTGATCATGTTTGTAAGGTCCATCCACACTTCATTCCTCTAGACAGTATTGCCTGTCCATCCAAGAAGGATGCAGCTATGCTGGCATGGAGCCTCATTTATAAATTCAGTCTCTGTGTGAGAAACTTTCTCCCTTAGTTCTGATTGACATCTGGAAGACAGGGCTACATAGGTTCATAGGTTGATAGGTTGGTACTAGGCTATCGGCCCTAGGGCCTATACAAGCCTAGCCATAACAATTCCTTGGCTATTTCACTCTATATGGATGCTGACACATTGACATGCTGATTTTACAAGCATATGTCATTTGACTTGTTCATCTCTAATTTACAATGTAAAGTTATACAAAAGAATCCTTTTCATGTATGTTACTGTTATGTATAGATAATCTGAACATATATGAAAAAATGTCTAAATGTATAATCCACAAGGAGTAACAACATCATCACATCTAATAACCCATCAAAAAGTTGGATAGGTCATTTGTGGGATTTGTACCCATGTCAGTAGATATCACAGCAAGTAAGGAACAGCCGCATAATCAAATGTGCCATAAGCCCATTAGTATAATGATGCTGTTGCCACAGTTACATGCACATCCAAACAGAATGAACATGTGTACCCTGAAAATGTCAGATACCTGTCATATACAACTGCAGACTGTGAAACACATAACAAATGTAACTGTCATTATATGGTACACAGCACACATAATGGAAGTTATAAAGAAACAGTGAAGATAAAAGTCAACATATTAAAATTATTTGTTATGCACTCATGGCTACATATCAACACAATAAACAGTGAGCATTCAAAGCCATGTTGATATCATCTCTAGCAGACTGAATGTACTCACAATTATTACTATATTATTAAGCATCAGGGAGTACCTGTAAACTATTCAGCGCACACACAAATTTCAGAAATCCTCAGAAGTTGTCAGTTTCTGTTAACTTACCAAAGACATTACAGGTTAATCAGAAATGACTATGGATATATTTTAATTCTGTTCATATCTATACTTCACCTGGGCTGTTTCCTTTTTATATATACAATTGCATATCGGGAAAATCTCCTTGTCACTGATGGCTATTTATTCATCTGTATGACTATTTTAATGCAGACAAATCAGAAATAAGTAAAGTTGTGATATACAGGTTAATGATAACATAGGTATGTGATCACAGCAATCTATTCTACCACAGCAATGCCAACAGGTGACAGCTTACCTTTAAGGCTAGCTCTACATCAGCTACACCTTAAAGTAAGTTTAAAAGCAAAGGAGAAAGCAAAACTAATCAATACAGAAAAGCAGCACCAAAGCTATTTGAAGTGAAATACTAGCAAAGACATCTGGATATGGAAAATTTCACAATATAAAAATAAAACAAAAGGGCAAATTAGAAAAGAGGAATAGTCATGGAGAAGTTAAAGAAATAGAAACAGAAATTATGGATTACATGTGAAGTGAAGGATTTAGTGTAGAAATCCAACTCAGGTAACGTCACAGCATGATGGAACAATGAGTCCCCAAATTAAGGAGAAACAAGTAGAACAGGAAGCATCTTATCAGTTGCCACCCGAAGATGTTCTGGAGCCTTCAGTAGGAAACCAGTAAAAAAAAGTCAGTTGGACTTGCACAGCAAGGGAAAGAGATGGAAACAGTGGTGACTCTGACACAGTCAATGTTGTGGAGCGATAGGCCAGTGAGTCTCCATATGAAAGAGCAATGTCTGAAGCAGGATACAACTAAAGAGAATATGTCACAGGAAGATCTCCTGGAATGTTTTGTAGATTGCTAGCAATTTAGAGGGAGCAAAGAATGTGCCCTCAGTTTAGAAGAAAATGATCTAAGGGGAGAGCTGCTTGGTATAATGGAGATGGATAAACATATTAAGATCAACGAAAGAAATAGATTAAAGGAAGGAAATAAAACCCATAATGTTTGCAGTCTGATAAAACAGAAACACAGTAATTGAGGTTATTAACATAAATTCATGTGATATAACAGACATTTTAGAAGGAAAAGTAGCAATTCATTGACGACCCAAAAAAAAGTTTTATAGAGAACTGAGAAACAAAACAAAAGGAATAGAGAATAGAAACACCACCAAAAGGAAGAGATACAGATATTTTGGAGAAATATTTACGATGACCCTGTGGAACATAACAAAGATGCTGAATGGGTAGAAGAGGTAAAAGAAGCAGTAAGAAGTTTAAATCTACAGGATATGAAATGGGATAAAGTGACAGCCAGAGAAATTGGAACAAAGATAAGAAAAACCCCTAACTGGAAAACTCCAGGCCCAGATGCTGTGCTTCACTTTTGGCTAAAAGCATTAACATCTTTACACTAGGATTTAGCCTTGAGTAAAAACTGCTTATATGCATATCCCAAACAGAAACCAACTGATTAACAAAAGAAAAAAAAAATGATACTCCTCCTTAAGAGTGAACCTTCAAGCCATCTTAAAAACTATAGACCAATATTTTGCCTTCTGACGATGTACAAAATATATACTGGAATTTATGCTGACAGAGTTTATAGTCACTTAGGAGAAAACTCAATCATGGCAATAGAACAAAAGGGTAACACAAGAAAGTCATATGGAACAAAGGATAATTTGTTGCTAAAAAATTCATAAAAAGGAATTGTAAAAAGGGGAACAATCTAAGTATGGCCTGGATAGATTACAAAAAAGCATTTGACAGCATCCCACATTCATGGATGAATGAGTATTTACAGATGTATAAGATAGCCTACATTAATCCAGTACAATAAAGTGACTATGAAATAGTGGCAACCACTTTGCAATTAAGTCATGATAAAGGGCACATCGTTATCCCAATAAAATTCAAATGGGGTATATTCCAGGGTGATTCTTTGTCACTGTTGCTGTTTTGTTTTGCCCTTAACCAATTAAGCTGTCTACTTAATAGACTAGGCTTGGTTATAGTTTGACTCCCAGAAACATCCAAGTTTAAACACCTCTCATCTTCTTTTTGTGGATGACTTAAAACTGTATAGTTCATCAGATGAGGAGTTGAAATCCCAGCTGTAAGTTTTTAAAACTTTTCTGATGATATACAAATGCCATTCGGTCTTAATGTGCCATAGTAACATTTAAATCAGGAAAACTCCAGTACCAAGAAAATATCAGTCTGGGACAGAAATGTGATATAAAGAAACTTGAGCAGGAAGGAGTGTATAAATATTTGATTGTTGAAGGATTGGCAATAAAACATGAACAATTGTGAATAAAACTCAGTAAGGAATATTTCAGAAGACTAAAACTAATATTGAAAACAGCTCTGACATCTAGGTACAAAGTCCAAGCTATAAACTAATTTCTCTTCCTGTTTCTACTTACAGTTTTGGTTTGATTGACTGGACCCAAATGATATTAGATCAGTTGGACAGAAAAACAGGAAAACTGCTTCACACTTATCAAATGATATATAAAAATCGGTGTATACCAAGATTATATATCACTCATTCTGAAGGAAGCATGGGCCTCCTTGAAAATGATTACATCTATAGCTGTGCAATCATGGAAGTGCATACATATCCGCTAACCTCACCAGATTCAGACATAGTAAACATTTTAAAATGTGAGGAAAAGGGGTCTAAGATGACTTTCCTGCTTAGTTTAGCAGAAGCTTATTGGTGTCAAACAGGAATGGAAATCAAACCAGAAGTAGTCAAAATCAGACAGCAACTGAATGTTCCAAAAAAAAAAAAGAATATAAGGAGCTGGATCAGGTGAGAAGGCAAGAAATGTGGAAACAGCATAAATACTGTAGTAAGTACAGAAAATTCCTGGAATAAACTCGTGTTGATCAGGATTTGATGCAGGAATGGTTTAGGACATATGAATTTAAACCCGAAGATGAAAGGTTAATATTGGTGGACCAGGATAATGGACTACTTACCTGTTGGTTTACAAAGTCCATTGAATGGGTAACAGACAAATGCAGGTTCTGGAAAACAGAACTGGAAACAGTTGCACATTTGTTGCTGGCTGTGAGACACTAATAGCAGAGGGCCTGTATACTGAATGAGATAATAATGTGGTACGACTGTTGCATTGGGGATAGTGAAACATTACAAAACTAAAGTAGCTGTGAAGCATTGGAAACATGAGACACAAAGCATTATAGAGAATAATGAAATTTATATCACATGGGATCACCCATTACCAACAGTTCAGAAAACAAATGTGAGAAAACCACATATCCATTAAAAGAAGACAAAAGTATCACTGATCATTGAAATTGATGAATACAGTGATTACAGTGTCTTAGGTACAGAGAGAGACTCAAAGTTGGAAAATATCAGGATTTGCATGCAGAAATGAGAGCAATATGGAAGAAAGATACCCAATGTTTCCAACAGCAGTAGGAGCAATGTGTCTCATAAAAAAGCATTTACAGTCATATTTAGATATGCTACCATTACATGTGATGCCATATGAATTGCAGAAGGAGTTAATTTTGGACACACTGTGGGTGCTGTGAAGAGCACTTTTGCTAACATCAAAGATTGAAACAACATTATTTTCATGAGCTTTAATCATACTCTGACTTAGGAATGGGGTTTGTTCCCGTCATGGTATTAAAAACCCAGGAGAGTTGAAGAAATTAAACTGAGTGAGTTTCCTACGTACATGCAGCTTTTAAGTACAATTCGTGCAATACATAATAAATGAGGTTTATTAACATTCAATGTTTTGGAATCGCAGTTGAGAATGTCTACATAACTTCTTGAAATTTGGTGCATTAATCAATAACTCAGCTTAACTGTAAGGTGTTCAGCACAGCTATCCAATAGGTATCATTAAATAGGAATCTCTGTAACATGTGCGAATGCCCTCCAATAGTCTGCTACTATCCCATATGGACCAACTTTAAAATGTCATATTGATACATTAATTGCTCATACCATTGCGACCTGTGAACTGAGTGGGACCTCATTTAATATTTTTTTAAGGTGTTTTTTATACCAGTGTCAACATAAATATTGGGAATGTCGACCAACAGGATGCTTCAGCATGTCCAGGTGCTGAAATGGACTAAAGAGACCACTCAGGTGCCCTCTGCCTATGTTGGACATGAGCAGAGAATGACAGCATGCCCAGGAACTTCACAGTGATTGACAAATGGAACCAAAGTGTGAGAGAGCACCACAGATAGCCTGGAATCTACTGGACTGGCATGCAGGTTTACCACTACTATGATGATCTTGATTAGAGGGATGCAGAGAATGTTTACCGGCTGGCCAGAGAGGTCTGACATCAGCCAGTAGATACCTACAGTAAGTTGCATAATCCATATCTCAACACCTAAATTATCATAAAAGTATTTGGCAAGCATATCTATTTTGAGACTGTGTATTTTATACTTATACTCCTATAAAATAACCAAATCCTGGAATTCTCTTCCCCAGAGTATTCTAACCATCCCTGTTACACATAAATTCAAACAATTTCGAAAATAATATTACTCTAAATGTTGACCATGTTCCTGCACATCTCCAGGTTAATTATACACACCTGCCATTCACTCCCATAAATACTTTCTCTCTCTTGCCTCTTATAGCTTAGGCAAGCTGGCTCATATCTTCCTTCAACTGTTTTTTTTTTCTATAAAAAAATAGAGTCTAACATACAGGTCATCACTCTCATTATTCTTTCTCATATCTGATTTTTTTTGAATTATTAGGACTTCCTTACTTGTATTTTTAACTCTGTAAATATTATTTTATGTTTTATCTGTATGTATTTTTATAACTCGGTATTACTTTGTACCTTCTCTGTATGTCACTGCACAAATTATGTATCTGTAAGTATTTGGAGCTTTTCTCCCCAGGTCTCCAGTGAAAATGGGCTACTGGCCCAGTTGGACACTACCCGGTAATCAAATGTAAATAAATAAATAAATAAAATATTTGATGGGTATCTGTAGTGGTAATAGTAATGCTAGTGTAGGAATTTATGTTCCACTCATTAAACTTACCATTAGGGTATCAACACATTCTTAGGTTATCTAAAACTATAATGAGCTGATCTACACATTCTGAAGGAACCTTGATTATGGCTGTATATTTAAATGGACTTCACTTTACTGATATCCCATATATTCTGCTTTTATAACGAGTAATGAACTGTTATATCACTTAGCTCAAATGGCTAAGCAACATCACAAAGCACCTGCAACTTCCCGTGTGTGGGTTCAAATCCCATATGTGTGACTGTGCACATACTGTTATTTATATTTTTCTGTGCTGTACTTTTGCTCACAGGACTCTTCCTTGATCAGCCCTACACATGTATGGTGCTATTTGTATTAATAGCTGTGTTTGTGGAACCTGTTTTATTATGTTTGCAAGACTGTAGGCATGTTAATGCGCTAATCAAAAGTACTTTTTTTGTGTACCTCTGTATCTTGGTGTTTAACATTTGCACATTACTGTGGTTTTCTCATTTGTACATAGACATGTTTATAGCCATCAACAATGCACTCTGCCTATGTGGCATACATTTCCATTTGCTTCAATGTAGCTTTGAAGGACTTCCACACCACCCTATGTAGTGAACACCTACATTTGCAATGTGTCTGCTTAGTTAAAGCTGCCCTGCTTTATTGTGTGATTATTTTCTGTTGTTGCATTTACTCACTGATGTGGGCTTGTGTTGGCCATCTCCCTTCCTCCTTTTAGCTTTGGCTACATGTTGCAGATATACATGGCATATGTTATGTGTATTTATTGTCCACTACATTATTATTGTTGTCATGTAGCTGCACTGGTACAGTATTAACTTGTGCCACCATGATCAACATCACACACATACAAGGCATATGCATGCAAGGTGATGGCCATTGATTTGATTCCATCTTTGTTTATGTTATACTAGAATGTTGAGCATTACCCAGGAATTTGTTTTCTTCCTTCCTGTGCTCAGACTGACATTCATTAACTCTCATTACTCATACATTCCTCAACATTTACATAATATTCCTTGTCACTGGTGTGTGCATGTGTGCTGACATTTCTTTCTGATTGAATCATGTTGTTCCATTGGATGTTACACATATACAGTGTACACCTGACAACAAATCTATGTTGCTGCAGACACGGCATATGTTTTTGACATATGGATCACATTCACCTATGTCTGAGTTATGTACAGTCATTGGTGTATTATACAGCCACATTCTTGCTTTTCTATGGTACTGCTGTTTGACACTGCGCTTGGTTGTTTACCTTTCACATGCAGAGTCGGAGGTTCTATTCTGCTTTCTGCTTGTCATCTGGATTTGTTCATCTGTGCTGTTGCTTGGCTTATACTTGCACTGCTGCTATCCTAGTTCATGATTGTATTCGATACCCACTATGTACTGCAATGATTACACTCCCCCATTTAGTTTTGTGCAACAGACACATTAGCCATACACATTCTGGTATGACTGTAACACAGTTTGCAACATCTCAGCATCAACTTGTGCACAGCTACATATGTATTTTTGCATTGCATCAGGGCTGGTATGTACACCTACTCTGTCCATTTTCCTTCATCCCTGTTGTATAGTCTGAATATGTGCTGCCTGTGTACCTTACCTCTCCTTTATGCTTATTTCCAATTTTGCCTGCTGCCTGTTGTGATATTTGTTATGCTGTTTTGCCCTCCTCTTTCCTTGTCTTTCACATTCCTTCTATTCTCAAAAAAGTGGGACCTATTCCCATAAAAAAAGCTACTCATAGGATCATAGGATCATGGGAAGTTACAATGCTATTGGCCCTGAGGCCATTATAAGCCTAGCCAATAGTTTAGCCCATGTTTAAACAAGTCAACACCCAAAGCCCCTGTCCAGCAGGGACACAGGTGGAATCCCAGGGGTGTATTTTCGGTTCCCCATCCAGTTATCCAGGTTGTGCTTAAAAAGTAATAATGAGTTACTCTGCTTGACATGGAGAGGGAGTCTATTCCACAGATGGGGGAGTCTCTGGTACACAAATCTGCCCTGCCAGCAAGCCCTATTGATGTCACAGACCAGGTAGAGGTTGCGTGTGCAGGTTACTTTATTGGAGGTTGACTTGTAGATATGCAGCATTCCCATCAAGGTGGGGTCTGAGATTGCTTTGTATGCAAGACAGAGGTCATCTCTGAGGAGTCTGTATGAAACTAAGTAGAGGGACAGGGCTTTTAGCCTATCTGTGTATGGTAGATGTTTGAGGCCCTGAATTGTCCTGGTGAGGAACCTTTGTTGTCTCTCCAGCTACTGCATGTGCTTTGTGCGGTACATGCTGAAGGGGACATTGTACTCAATAAATGGCCTTATAAGGGAAGACTATAGGGATGCTATGACCTCCTTGTCCCTGGATGAGAAACCCTTACTTATGAGGTAGGCCATGTAGAAAGCTTAACATACAACAGAAGCAACTTGGTGGTCAAAAGTCAGGTTGTTATCAACCTGGGTACCCAAATCCCTCTCCACTTATTGCGTGCTTAGTACATTGTTTTTAATGTGATAATATGTGGGGACATCACTCTCCCCAAAGGGGATGATGAAGCATTTTTTGGCATTCAGCTTAAGCCCATGTTTCTGGCACCAGTCATTTGTTTGGGTGGGAGCCTCTTGGAGGATGTCCACATCAACTATAGGTTCATAGGTACATAGGTTCATATTAGGCTATCTGCCCTAGGGCATTTATAAGCCTAGCCAGAGTGTGTTTGGCTTTCGCCACCCATTTTAAAATAATTTTGCTATGATCGCTCCCAGCTTGCAGTCTTTTGCAAACTTGGTCAACCATAGCCCACTGATTTTGGGCTGCACCTCGGAGAAGTATGTCCTGAATAACAGAGGCCCCAAGGCCTTACTGGCTAAGGCTCTTGCCACCCCTATAGCGCCTTTTTTAGGCAAAGTTCAAAGGACAAAACCACCACCATAACAGGTACAAGCATGCAAATTCTGAAGGTAATGCTACTCAATGCTAGAAGTCTAAACCTCAAAATGCACTCTCTCGAGGCATTCCTAAAAATGGAGAACATCGATATCTGTGCAGTAACTGAGACCTGGTTCAAGGCTCCAGAGATCACCCCTGTAATACCAGGCTACAACTCTTACCGTACTTTTTGGCCACCAAACCAGGACTGAAACACTAAAGGTGGAGGAGTGTCCATATTCACCAATGATATTCACACCACCAGGCTAGTTGCCCAACACAATGTGTCTGAAATTCTCCAGGTGCAACTAACACTAGGTAAGACTGCAATCCAAACTGTAGCTTGCTACAGATCCCCCACCATGCCACAAGATTCTCACTACATCTTTCTAAACATACTGGAAAATATTAAGATACAACCAAGCACCCTAATACTGGGTGATTTCAACTACCCTACCATTAACTGGGAAAACTACTCATGTACCAACACCTTTGCCCAATGGTTCTTGGAATTCATAAATTCCAATGCCTTGGTTCAACTAATCCATAGTCCTACCAGGGGCTCCAGTATCCTAGACCTGGTCATTACCAACTTGGGAAATCGATGCTCCACACATATGGTCACACCCTCATTGGTCAGGTCTGACCATAAGCTAATCACCATTAACATCCACATTCCACCCTCACCTCCCAGTAAGGAAACCTCCATAAAAAACTTCTCCAAAGCCAACTTCATGCTACTCAAGTCAGAAGTGACAATCTTCATTACACCCATGTAGACGGGAATGGAAAGTTTGACTGCTGAATCCTACACTAAGGCACTGTACAAGCACATCCACTCATACATGAATCGTGCCATCCCAAATAGAACCAACATGCTCTCCTCCAAAACAAGGAAGCCAATCTGGTGGTCCCCTGCCATAAACAAACTTTAAAACAAAAGGAAGAAACTGTTGCAGAAAAGAGGAAAATCCCAGGATGCAAAAAACTCCCTTTCCAGCTTCAGTAAGAAGCTCAGATCCCTCATAAAATTCTCCAAAGCTAGTTATGAAAATAAAATTGCCAAAGATTCCAAAGAAAACCACAAGGCATTCTATAACTATGTCAAGAATCTAAATGACAATGCTCAGATTTGCTCTGAGCTACAACAGAATGGCATTAAATATACTGATCCCAAGGATATTGCCAATATTTTGGCAGATCAATTCAGTGCCAACTTCACCCCCCTCTCACCCCCTAAATGGCACATCTCAATACCGGAAGATTGCCAAATTCCGGTAATAACGGCCACACAGGTAAAAAAAGCACTCTCCAGAGCTAAGAATACAGCATCCATGGGACCAAATGACATTCCGGGCTGTGTATTACATGAACTACAAAATGAACTGGCAGCTCAACTAAGTGCCGTGTTTAATCATAGCCTCACCTCAGGCTTTGTGCCCACTGAGTGGTGCACAGCTACAGTTATCACACTCCACAAAGGGGAATCCACCTTGGATCCCAGGAACTACCGCCCCATCAGTCTGATGAGTCTGATCTGCAAGGCCATGGAACGTATTATCATAGAACTTATAAACAAAGACATTGGCAACCTTCAAACACTGAACCCCACCCAGTTTTGGTTCATGAAGGGCCGTTCTTGTCTCCTGAACCTGATTGACTTCTTCAAATCAGTCTCCAGAGCCATGGTCGAGGTTAAGGCAGTCCACACAGCCTATCTGGACCTCGCCAAGGCCTTTGACACCATCCCCCACGCTGGAATCATAGATAGACTTACTAAGCTGGGCACTAATCCCTACATCACTAGATGGGTTGTCAACTGGCTTACTAACAAAACCCACACTGTAAAAGTAGCAAACTCCAAATCCAGCTCCAGACAAGTGACAAGTGGAGTACCTCAGGCTTCAGTCCTGGGACCGCTCTTGTTTGGCATCTACTTCTCTGAAGTACAGGCCAGCACTAAGGGACTCTGGCTAACAATGTTCACAGATGACTGCAAACTGGGAGCCATTATTGAATCCCCAAATGATGTGGATACTCTACAAAAGGGCCTTACAGAAACAGATGCTTGATGCCTGAGCCGTGGGCTCAAGCTCAATGCCAAGAAATGTATAGTTACCCCCTTTGGGAAAAAACATGTACCTGTGAATTACCACATAGGTGGCAGTATACTAAACACCAAAAGTGTGATAAGAGACTTAGGGACACAGGTGGACAATGATCTCACCTTCGATAACCACATCACCACAACAGTCAGGAAATCCTTCTATTTGGCACACCTCATCACTAAGGGCTTTTCATCCAGAAAAAAGGAGGTCATTGTCCCACTGTACTCATCCCTCATTAGACCCACTATATAATGCAATGCCCCATTTGGTATGTACCTCTCAAGACATCTGCAACAACTGGAAAGGCTGCAGAAATACCTCACTAAAAGAATCACAGGCCTAAAGCAGATGCCCTATGCTGACTGCCTTAAAAAACTCCAGCTATACTCTGTTGCATATCGTCTACTAAGAGGCGATCTCTGCTTAACATACAAGGCCATGTCAAGCCCAGAGATATTGGACATGCTACACTTAAAGAAATCCCAATCCCTCAGAGCCACACGCTCCAGGGATTTAAACCTTGTCATCACAATAAACAAAACATGCTGTAGGGATAGTTTCCTGATCACCCAGAGACTCCCCAGACACTGGAACAGACTGCCCATACATGTCAAGCAGAGCACCTCTTTGGCCCTCTTCAAAAGGAACCTTGACGATTGGATAGGAGATAGGAAATTCACCCGGGGGATCATGTCAGTTGCCCTGCTAGATAGGGGTCCAGGGAAGTAAATAGTGTGAGAAGAAAAAGCCAGGGAATTGTTATGGCTAGGCTTGTATAGGCCATAGGGCCAATAGCCTAGTACCAACCTATGAACCTATGAACCTATGAACCAAGACCAATCCCTGGGATATGCTGCTTGTTATAGGTCTACTACTTGAGATGGCTTTCCCTGTTTTGATTAGGTGGGTTCCATCAGTTAGCTGGTTTACTACCCATCTGGTAACATATGGATTGATTTCTAGTTGAGAGAGTTTATCTATTATGCCGAAGTCAGCAATAGTGTTGAAGGCTTTGGCCAGGTCAAGGTAGGTGGTGTGCACCATCTTCCCCTCGTCCATGGCTTTGGTGACTGTCTCAAAGAAGTCGACCAGATTTAACAGACATGACCTCTCCTTGACGAAGCCAAACTGAGTGGGATCAAGTGTTCGGAGTTTGCCAATTTCCCTGTTAATGAGGTCCATGATAATCCATTCCATGGCCTTGCAGATCAGGCCAGTTAGGCAGATGGGGCTATAATTTCCCAGATTGATGGACACTACACCTTTGTATAAAGGGATGACAGTGGCTGTTCTCCACTTGGCTGGGACGAAGCCGGTACTCAGACTTTGGTTGAATAAGGTGCCTAATGGTGCTGCAAGTTCGTGCTTGAGTTCATGTAGGGTGCAGACTGGGATGTTATCTGGTCCCATGGAGGCTGTATTTTTTGCCTTTGAGAGGACAGTGATCACCTGTTCTCTAGTGATAAGGAGTGGCGGGCAGGTACTGGGGATGTCCTGATTTACTGATGGGGGATGGAGGGGTGAAGTTTTTTCTGAATCGGTCAGCCAGTAAGTTGGCTATATCTACAGCATTTGTGTACGTGGTGTCCTTGACCACCAGTTCTGAACAGATCTGGGTGCTTTCTTTGAGATTGCAGACTTATGTGAAGAAGGTCTTATGATTGTTGCTAGTAGATGTGGCCAATTTGGACTCGAAGTTGGCTTTAGAGGATTTCACTAGTGCTCTTATTTGCTTGTTCAGGCTAAGGAGAGATTACTTTCAATTGGCCACCTGCTCCTTCTTAGTCCTGGACAGCATTGTTTCCCTTTTATTATATAGTTTATTTATTGCAGATTTTCACCAGACAGGTTTACTGTTCCTTGTGGAGGATGATTTTGTCCTGTCAGGTATTCCTGATTCCATGCATCTATATAAGTGCTAGTATAGTACTTTGGTGTAGATTTGGACATTGGTGTAAGTTCCTACAGAGGGGGAGGGGGCTGTGAAGCTGTTTATACCATCCCTCAGGAGGTTGTAATCAGCTTTAGAGACATTTTTTTTGTTTGACCCTAACTAGAGAGGTGTCATGGGAGATGGTGACTTCAAAAGTGATCGCGTTATGGTTGGATCTTATAAGGAAGGATGATGCTGTAGGGGTGCTGCAGTTGTTACTCATGCTGATTAATATCAAGTCCAATATATTATCACCTCTTGTGGCAGTATTGACTAGATGCTCCAAGGCATTTGCATTGATAAAATCAAGGAATCTCTGGGCATTTGTGCTTTGGCATGAGTAGTTTTTACAATCTATGGTTGGGTAGTTAAAGTCACCCAGGATCGGGGTAAAGGGTTGAATCTTGATAGATTTGAAGAAGTCTAGATAGGTGGAGTGGGCATCTTGAGTCAAATTTGGGGGCCTGTAGCTAGCTATGATTTGAATAGGGGTATTGTCAATGGTTAACTACACCTGGAGTATAACCACAATGTAGGACACCAACAGCACAAAGCAACAAACAGCAACGAGCAGCAATTCAAACCAAAGATACAGCCAAAAACATGGAAAGATATGAATATAGTTAAAATTTATTCCACAAAACTCCACAAGTACATAGATTTAGCACACGCTTTCATAAAAAACTTCATCAGAATCATAACGGTTCAGACCAGCACTGCATTTTAAATACCCCTCCACATAAAACCTTATCCAATGAAAATTATTGATCAATTAATAACAATTAACAAGTCCCATTGTTTAAAAACACATGAATACATTTTATATCCCCATAACATTCACACAGCTCATAAACAGACCTTGCAAAAAGGAAATTTAAAGAGAGGTTGTATGAGCATGGGTTAGATGTAAGGAAGGGGGGTTTGAAAAATGCCCTTGCTAGACATATTGCCAACTTCCCGGACCATGCCTTTGGATTTTTTGTTTTGGAGTGTGTGCCTAGGGATTACCAGGGGGGGTCCGTGGGAAGATATTTTGGAAGCCAAGGAGTTATCCTGGCAATTAAGATTGAATGCCACGGTTCCACCCGGTTTGAATGATAGTTTATCTATTTCTAGTATACTTAGATTAAAATCATATATTGTTTAAAACAAGTTTGCAAGGTTTATTTATGAGCTGTGTGAATGTCATGGGGATATACAATGTATTCATGTGTCTTTAACCAATGGGACTTGTTAATTGTTATTAATTGATCATGATTATGATTCTAATGAAGTTCTTTATGAAAGTGTGCACTAAATCTATGTACTTGTGGAGTTTTGTGGAATAAATACATTTTAACTATATTCATATCTTTCCACGTTTTTGGCTGTATCTTCCGTTTGAATTGCTGCTCATTGCTGTTCAGTGCTTTGCACCTGGAGTATCTCCTGTGTGTCATACTGTTTGACCAGGCTGGAGCTATGTGTCTTTAATATATATTGAAACTCCACCTCCGTTGGCTTTGCTGTCCACAGTTTGAGGTCTGAGTGTCTGATAGGATGAGTAACCAGGTAAGGCTGGGGTGTTCTCCGTAGATTTGAACCAGGTTTCTATGACTGGGCAAATGTCAGCATCTCCCAGGGTTAAGAATGCTTGCAAAGAGTGCAGTTTCATGTTGAGACTCCTAGCATTTAGCAGCATGACCTTTAATTTGAGTTTTGTTGAAATTTTTATGCTGGTAGTATTGACCTCATGACTTTTCCTACAAAAGGCACTATGGGGGAGGCAAGGGCCTTTGCCAGAAGCCTGAAGTCCAAGGGAGATAGATGAAGGCCATCTCTAGCAATGCATCATGTTCTGTTGATCTTCCCAGGCTGTCAGGTACTGGATCCCCCCCCCCCCGGAATGACACCAGAAACTAAGCCAATTGTTAAAGTTAATCATTTTCTGTTTGTATTGAGTCATTGTTCTGGGTGACGGTAGAGTGCTGCTTAAGGCTAGGGACATACCTGCCTGGAATACATATTCAGCAAGCTCAATCATGTCTCTCTTCATATAGTCCAGGGAGGTACATCTCAAGGCGTTCACACCAACATGGACTATGACAGAGTCATAACAGTACCTGTTGTTGAAAGACTTGAGTGCGTGTGTGATATAGTGGATTTCGGCACCTGACAAACAACTAACCATGACTTTCTCCTTATCCAGCCTGGTGAGAGGCACATCAGTGTGTCTCGCAATGGAGTCTCCTATGACAAATATATAGGGCTTATGGTTAGGCCTTAGTGTTTGCAAGACACAGGTGTGTGGACTATACATGGTATGTGGTGTGGAGGACTGTGGAGTTTGGATGTGTTTTTGCCTCTGAGGTTTCCTTTGTTTGGGTTTATTTTTGTTGAGAACCACCACATATGTGGGTGTATGTTGTTTAGTTGTGGGTGGTGTTTGAGGTGTAGTGATTGTGTTGACAGCCTTCTCAGTGCCAGATATACTGGCTAGTGAGGGAGAGACCATAGACTCTAGGTTCTTAATGTAATTGTATCTCTCACAAATTGTATTCCTAGGTGGTAGTAGTAGATGGTTGTCCATGTACATGAGGCAGTTGCTACACTGTCTCAGGATGTCCATATCAACCAGACTGGCAGGAGAATCTGTAGGAAATCGTCCATCTATATTTGTCAGAATCTGAGGGAGAGAGGCCGGGGGGGGGGGGCTAAGTGGTAGCCCTAAAGCCCAAGTGCTTAAATTAAAACTAAGAGGCTTAGAATAACAGACTAAAAAACAAGCAGTAATAAATGGAGCAGAGAAGATGCAATTGAACACTTTAGAGAACAAGTAGCAGAAAAAGCAAGATAAAGTAACAGAGTAGGAGGAGGAAGCACAAATAATCATGCTCCACTGACTGTTCCTCAGACCTTCCCATTACATCACAGCTCTTGTGTGTCCCTCTTCTTCACGCTCTTCTCACATCTCTTTTTACTACCGTGTTTTTCCTTGTGTGTCTGTGTTATGTTCCCCATGTGTCTTGTATCCATTGTTAGCTACAGTTAGCTATGGAAAAAGTGTCAATGATTGCCTTTCACCTTACTTAATTTTTTAATTAGAAATTTTGCAGATTCTATCAGGTTCTGCAAATTGTGATGTGCATTTATATATGTCTATCTACATATTATGATCACATCTGTAATTATTTATGGATATTTGTCACTTTCCATTCAGATTGCAGCACATTTCTACTCCTTTAGTAACGTTCAATTATTACAGTTAGTTGCATTCAACTTTTATAATTTCCATAGATATACATTTGTAATGCACATATATATCTCAGATTATGAGTAACTTTTCTTGGAGTACAGATTTAACATACTATTTTTGGTTGTGCAGACTTTGCTAGTTAAGTTTGCTTTGTGCTAAGTTATTCTCAGTACACTGAGGCACATTTGCATATTACTTGATTATCTGCAATTTTTGTGTAAAACTCAGCACACTAGGCTAGATTCCACAAACTTTATGGAATCCGACCCCACGTTTTGGCGAAGTTCATGCTTTGCAGTCCTTTGCTGTGTTTTGCACTTGGCTGACACTTCCGTATGAATGCCATATTGTTGAATCATACTGCTAAACTCACAGAATGAAATTAAATTGTATTTAAAATATGTTAAATTGTATTTGTGTATTTCTCTGCTTATTTCTCAAACTTATATAATGAAATTAAATTTTATTTAAAAATAAGTTATGAATTTGTTTGTGTTTTTTCATTTATTTCTTTGTGTAGATACCTGCTTATATATATATATATATATATATATATATATATATATATATATATATATATATATATATATACATACATACACATATGCATGTGTGTCTGCTTGATTATAAGCATTTTCTAAAACAGGTATTCATTGTGTACTTATAAAAATGTAGACTGTTGAGTATTGCTTAATTACAGAATCTTCATCATGTCTGATAATTTCTTGCAAGTCCTGGAAGTAAATAGAGAAAAGTTGTTTGCTATGACTTACCCAAATGGCAGGCAGTCAAATGGCCAATGTGCAAAATCACAGTTTCCAAGGGGCAGGAAATTGAACCAAAAGTGGTCAACCAAGGTTAGTTGAGTTGCATGGTACACTTGACTTTTTGACAAGTGACGTGCTGAGACTGTGGAGGGAGGTCGCGCTTCAGTGAGGGACAGGGAAGTAGCCCATTTTTTCAGTACAGTGCAATCTCAGAGTTGGTATATTTAATATGCAGGGGTGTAGTAGAGGTAAGCTGACTGCCATGGCTGGAAGAGGGGAATGTTGAAAATGTCGAATGTACTTTCTTGTGCAAACCATTTTTGACATTCCACTCTTCCACATTTATGAAAATCAACTTTATTTTTCAGTGTTTCCATGATTTGAACTTACACCATTCAACCATGCCATAGTAAACCATGGAAAGTTTATGTAAACCAGTCCAGGATGATTCAGCAATAGCCATGTGTGTGAATACAGTTTATCCTGAAATGAAATTGAATTTGTGAAAATTGTGAATTTAGTTTCTCCAAACTGCAAAGCTACCCACTCCTGAATGCAGGATACTGTACTCTTATACCCCATGCTCTCAACAAAAGTAATTTAAAGGTCATTGCTAATGGGAAACCCTTCTGCATTGCCCCCACAAAAAGAGAATACATAGGTTTGTAGGTTGGTACTAGGCTATCAGCCCTAGGGCCTATACAATCCTAGCCATAACAATTCCCTGGCTATTTCTTCCCACAATATTTACTTCCCTGGACCCCTGTCTAGCAGGGCGACTGATGTGATCCCGAGGTGAATTTCCTATCTCCCATACAATCATCAAGGTTCCATTTGAAGAGGGCCAAAGAGGCGCTCTGTTTGATATGTATGGGCAGTCTATTCCAGAGTCTGGGGAGTCTCTGGGTCAGGAACCTATCCCTCCAGCATGTTTTGTTCATTGTGATGACAAGGTTTAGATTACTGGAGTGTGTGGCTCTGAGAGATTGGGATTTCTTTAAGTGTAGATTCCACAGAAAAGCACAAATGTTTTAACCACACACAAGGCAAGGTTGGAGCTGTAGTTCACCAACAGTTTATTGCACCACAAAATAAAAGAAACATAAGCACTTTTGTTATATAAAATACATAACGTGCTTATGTTTCTTTTATTTTGTGGTGCAATAAACTGTTGGTGAACTACAGCTCCAACCTTGCCTTGTGTGTGGTTATTTCTTTAAGTGTAGCTTGTCCAACAGCTCTGGGTTTGACATGGCCTTGTATGTTAAGCAGAGATTGCCTCTGAGTAGACGATATGCGACAGAGTATAGTTGTTTTTTTTAGATGGTCAGCATAGGGCATCTGCTTTAGGCCTGTGATACTTTTAGTGAGGTATTTCTGCGGCCTTTCCAGTTGTTGCAGATGTCTTGAGACATACATACCAAACGGGGCATTTATTATTTATTGATGTTTATCAGTGTAGTGCACTAATCAATATTGACTAATTTCAGGCTCAGCCCAGGTGAAATACAAAACATTTCACAAAAAGAAATGCAGAAATATAAGCAATAACAGAGTACTTCAAATTAGTTACATTAAAAAAATATTCTAGTTAACAAGCAGATGTAACATACAGTCAAGCAGACTGTAATGTACAATTTATGCATTAGTTTCTAAACTGGGTCAATCTTCAGCAAATCTGAGAGAGGAGAAGAAAGCTGGAAAGGAAATAAGGAGAGTGCATTAAGGGATATGTCCTGTGTTGAAGCTGGAACATTTGACTTGAATGAAGACATGCCTAAGTAACCACGAAGCATGAATCCTAGTTTTCAGTCAATTAGTCTACCATACAAACAGTGAAGATCTGCACAAATTCTTGGTTTAGACATCACTTTATATGTTATTCTGCATCACACTGGCCAGTACTTTCTTTCAATACAGCACGTACATTAATGTTTTTCAGTTGCAACTAAACATGGATTGTTCTGGATATAGGTGTCCACTAGATCGATAAAACTAGGACACAAGCACTGCCATGGAAACTGCATGTATCTGTATAAATAAGTGGCCATTCATTACAGTAAAATAATTGTATTACTATCCTGTAAACAAAAAATAAGTATTAATATTTATCACCCATTAGTTTGTTAAGGTAATTTTTTTATACTTTCCAATACAAACATTTTAACACTCAAGAAAAAACAAAATAAACTCCTATTTGTAGCTGAAGTACACTTGCATTGTTATTAGTATTAACAGAAATCAACTCTAGATATAAGGTATGATATTTTTTTGCTTCATATTACCCTAAGGCGTGTTGTGATTTCTCTGTTATTCAATGTATACTAATTTAAAAATAATATACTCAGATGTGTAGTAATAACAGCCTAAAGTACTTTTTTTCTGACAGTCATGTACAAATTATTATACAATAATGGAACTGGTTAGATGCATAAGACCAAAACTTTTTTAAATGTCTCTGTAATTCATTCCAAATTCCCAGTCACTTAAGATCTTCATATTAGCCCTAAGTGCTCACAGATATCAGCAGTAAGTGTTTTTTGAGCACTGCGTACATTTTTTTTGTCTGGCCAAATGTTCCCATTTGCTGCATTTTTGCTGTATCCTTGCCTGAGGTGAATTACATTACATGACAGATGCCATCATTTGCAACTGAATTCAAATAAGATAAAATGCTTGCAGGGTTCTGTAAAACAAATGTAGTTCAGATATGACTTCTGATTATAAGAAACATAATCTAGAAATTATTTCAGGCAACTATGTATATTTTTAGCTTCGGACAGTCAGTGAAAACAAAGGAGAAATTCACTTGTGAATATGCCAACCATCATATAAAGTAGCTCTGCACTAAAAGATTAACATTGATTTTTTTTTTCTGGAGAATTATGGAATTATAGAGAAGACTACGGACCCATTAAATTGGCCCTTACAAAAACATTTGTAAAGGAGTTTTGTCCTAGAGGATTAGTGGTCTCCCAGTTATAAGCATTTGAAGCATAATCAAATCTCCTAGTATGTCTCAACTATTTTTAACTCATTCCTGTTTCCAAATCAATCTGTTTTCTTTTTTCTGAAGTACTATTTCACATCCCCCCTCTTTTGATGAAGTAAACTGTCTTCTGTTTTTTTTTTTTTTAAAACAGACTCTCATATGCATCCAGATGTGGCTTCAACCCTGGTTTCAAAAACTTTTTTTATCAGATTGTCTGTATACATGTATGTGTATGTCTATCTATCTATAGCTATAGTAAAATTCAGCAACATAGTTTGGAGCACTTAAATGGAAAAACATTAAATAAAAAGTTCAAACAAAAATTTTGCAAGACGGTAGATACCCATTACCCTAACACCCACCCTAGTTTCACATTCTAACTCTGAGGTCACACACAACTGGGGGATGGGCATATCCCCCAACACCTGAAATGTAGTGATTTCACACACTTGTCAACCATCTGTGTAGTTGACCAAATTGTGTTGACCAAATAGATGTCAACTTCAATGCCAGTTGACTAATTTTCTGGCTTCCATGAGTGATGATTATTGTCAGCGCCATAGCTGGTCAACAAAATTTGGCCTACTAACCAGATGGTTGACAGGTGTGCAATATTGTACAATATTCAAGGTAAGAGAATATGCCCTTTCCCTGATATTATATGATCTATGAGTTAGTGTATATAATTAGCAGGTGTGTGGGTGGTAATTTAGTCTATTTAGATGTATGTAAGGTATGTCAAGCATACTATGTAGGAAAAACAAATCAGAAGTTTAAAGAGCACATTTCCAACCATTTATCTGAAATAAGGAGAGAAGTGCTAACCGATGCTTTATATAAACATATAAAAGAGAAAGGAGTAAATCATACCTTTACGTTTTCAATTCTTAAGGTAGTAAATGACACTATTCGTGGAGAAATGTTAAAGACAGGACAGAGGTAGAGGAGTAGAATTGGATTTTGCACCTTAGGGCTCACATTTTGCCAGGTTTAAATGGCAGTGTCTCTTTAAAACCTATGCTGAAAGTTACAAAAACAAGTCTAATTGAAGATGCTATCATGTAACCTATTTAAATGGGTTACTTCTGTTGTTTTCTTTTACTTTGCCTGAGGAAGCCTTATGAGGTGAAAGTTTTTACTAGCAGTTTTAAGTATGAATAAAGCTTTTTTATTGAGCAGTTCTTGGTTCCAGTGACTTTGCATTGGTTTTAGGTACTGATGTTCCCCTGGACAGAGTGACTGCAAGGGCAGAGGTGAGTGGTAGTACCCAGACTGACAGTGAGGCACTGCTGTCAGCGGATGCCAGACTTCCAGGGTAAGGGGAGCTGGGAAGAATCACAAAACTAGAGCTGAGGCAAGCTCAGCTCTCAGACCCTACATTAGAAGGCTTGATGGAGGTAGCTAGGGAGGCACCTGATTCTCAAGGAAAGGAAGAATCAGTATACTGGAACAAAGGGTTACTGTACAGAGAGGGGACCTCTGAGGGAGGGCTGGGGGGTGAGGTAATACACCAGTTGGTAGTGCCTAGAGCATACTATCGTACTTCTAGCCATAGCCCATGATGTTCCTCTTGCAGGTCATATAGGCATAAAGTGTTCCAAGAGATGTATTATGCAGATCTTTTAATGGCCAGCTATTGCAAAGTATGTAACAAGGTAGTGAGTAGTGCCAAAAAATAGGCAAGGCAGGGGACACGGTCAGTGCTCCTATGATGCCTTTGCCTGTGATTGAGGAGCCATTTCAGAGAGTAGCTATGGATATTCTGGGCCTCTGGGTACCCCAAGTTCCATAAGGAAGAAATAAATCTTGGTTTTAGTGGATTATGCTACTAGATACCCTGAGGCAGTGGCTCTGTCCTACATCAATGCAGAGAAGGTGACAAATGGTTTGTTAGAGATTTTCAGCAGGGTAGGTTTCCAGAGAGAAATACTGACTGACAGAGGTGACAATTTCATGTCAGACCTGCTGGCTTGTCTGTGGAAGAGTTGCGGGGTGAAGCACCTAAAAAACACCCCTACCATCCCCAGTCCAATGGTCTTCCTGACAGGTTAAACTCTACACTAAAGACCATGCTATGGGCATTTGCAGATCAGTTTAATAGAGGGTGGGACAAATATTTGCCCCATTTGCTATTAGCTTAAATAGAGGTACCCCAGGAATCCACAGGTTTTTCACCCTTTGAGTTGCTGTATGGGTATAGTGTGAGGGGGCCTTTAAATTTGATTTGTGTTGGATGGGAGGGTGATTGTGAATACCACAAGGAGTCTGTTGTGACATATGTCCTAAACTTCATGCCATGGCTTAGGGAGCTCATAGGCTTGCCCCAGGAGAACCTGGCAGGAGCCCAACAGTAGAAAAAGGTCTGGTATGGCAGGAATGCTTGAGCCTCAGAGTATGCTATGGGACAGCTGGTGATGGCTCTAATTCCTGTCAGACACAATAAGCTGCAGGCAGCTTGGGAGGGACCCTTGAAAGTGGTAAGGAAGTTCAGTGATGTTAACTATATAGTAAAACTGCTAGGCAGGAGACAGGGGCCCAAATTGTACCATGTTAACATGACAAAACCTTACCATGATAGGGAGGCCCTGGTGCTAAGCATTTGCAGTAAGAGGCAGGAGTCTGAGGGAGATCTATATCTACAGTGAGACAGCCAGCAAAATGCCAAGTTACTATGGTGAAGCCTAGGGTTGCAGGCATATGATATGCTATGACAGTGCAAAACTGTAGTGGGGTTAGCAATGCCAATGCAGATGGGTTGTCAAAACAGGGTATGGGGTAATGTATTCCCAGACAGGCTTATTCCTCTCAAGCAATGTTTCTCAAGGGTCTCTTGAAAATCTAGCTTGAGTCTTCAAAGTGGGGAGAGATGTGACAATGTGAGGTATTGCCAGCCATGCTAGAAGAAGTAGGGAAGTCAGCAGTGTGGGAGAAAACTAGCTGAAAAAACACACACATTTATCCACCTGCATATTTCAGTTTGCTACTGTTAAAGGCATGAGCACAGAGATGTATCAATAACTGCAACAACTTTACTGACTGTGTCTTCTTATGACAGATTCTGCCAAAATGAAGAAATAATTAGACACAAGCACACAGATGTACACACACACACACACACACACACACACACACACACACACACACACACACACGCACACACACACACACACACACACACACACAAGTGTGTATGAGAAAACAAATGAATAGACACATAAATAATGTCTTCAGTAATACACTTCTGCTTGTTGCTATCAGACACATACAGTGCAATCAACTGCAATGCCATACACAAGCAAATGTGCACACACACACACACACACACACACACACACACACACACACACACACACACACACACACACACACACACATGTGCTCATACACACACACACGTGCTCATACACACACACACACACACACACACACACACACACACACACACACACACACACACACACACACACACACACACACACGTACACACACACACACACACACACACAAGCCCATACATAAAGATGGAAACACTCACAAAATGGAACCTATGTTGATCAATCTGAAAAGATCAAAAGTCAAAAGACTGAAGCAAAACATATTTTTTGTAGGGGGCAATATCCCTTTCCTTTACCCCTAACACCCCCTACTACTTTGTATATATACCAACTCTGAGATTGCACAATATGGGGAAAGGACAAATTTCCAGACCCTACTGCACCACACTCCCCTATACTAAGTAACGCCAGCATTCTGCAGTCATATGACTGTTTGATCACATCACTTGTGCAGGCATTACAAATGTTTGACATTTGAATGTTCAGCCAAAGGGCTGGTTCTCATAAAGATATTTATATAGGTGTATACATAAACACACACACACACACACACACACACACACACACACACACACACACACACACACACACACACACACCAGTTCAAGAATTCTGGAAAAAACAAAATAATGGGGGACAAATAGAAGTTATCAATGAAGTTCATGCATGCAGAGATATTCTTGCCCATATTTTGCTATATGTGTTCTTCTTCTATGGGACAAATGACAATGAATATGCATATGGTGTTCACATATTCTAGTGATATTGGGACTGTGTGCAAAATTGTTAAAAGGACTTAGAATATTCTTATGTCAGACCAGAATTTAAAAGAATTTCTGGGTCCAGAACCCCAATTTTCATTTCACAATGTTTTGTGTTACAGGACTTTCCATAAACCTTCTCTGTCTTGTTCTGATTGGCTAGCTACATTTTCCATGCCATATATATATATATATATATATATATATATATATACATATATACATACTTGTTACTAGTAGTATCGGTCTTTCTGCCTGTAATTCTCTCATAGACATTATGCCAACTGCAAGAGTGCCACCATTGTTTACTTGGCTTTGTGTCAAGCATGTGACTCTTACTATGTTGACAAAATGAATAGGATGCTAAATGACAAGATTTTGGAGAATGTAGGAGATATCAGGAATAATAGGATAGCTAACACTTTACCAAAACATTTTGTGGAATGTGGTCCTACTCATTGTTTTAAATTTGCTAGCCTTGAAATGTTAACTGAGGATTTATGGGGTGGTGATATTGCAAATAAGATGGATTGCAGAGAGCTATATTGGATTATTAAACTGCAAGCCAATGTTAAACCCGGCTTAAATGATAATATTTCTTTAAGGTCTGTGCTTCATAAGCATGGCCTTCTTCATTGAATTGATTGGTTCAGCAGCTTTGTTTTATGAATGAGCAGCAGATGTCACTGTTCATGTTATATTTAAATTATGTGTCTTCTATATGTGTTTTTATTGGTTGAATTTTAGATTTCTGTGTGTTGATTGGTGTAGTTCTGTTGATAAGGGCTGAGGTTTGTTGTTTTGTATTAAGGTCTGAGGAAGTGGTTTTCTGTGAGGGCGCTTACATTTTTGTTAGTAAAATTCTTGTTTTATTTCTACTTTAGTTTGTTTTTGTCACTCTGCTTTTTGCTGCTCATTAATGTGGTGGTCAAAGTCTTCTTTTTTTGGATTAATGGGGGACAAATGTCTAAAATCATCAGGGGGAAGTTTTTAAATGCTACTTTAATTCATGGAAAAAGTTAATAATACAATGGAAATTGTATCAACTTGCATTTTCTGAAAAATAAGAAGTATGGAACTCAAATTGTCATCCTCCACAATTTAAGAAAAAATCAAACATTTTATGAGGAGACAGATTAAAAATATAAGTCAAAAATCAGGGACACTCTGTAAAACTCTGGAGAGTTGCAAATACTCCTTCAATAAATCAGACTTTTTTATTTTTTTTTATTTGGTTTTAAAACAATAAACAAATTAATTATAAAACAAATAACTATTCACATAGGTCCACAGCTGCTCAATAGATCAAAGTTATACATCAACAACGATTAATATTTTTTCAAGCAAGTCTTTGAGTTTAAGTAAGACTTATATGAATATGTAATATTAGAAGTTCACATCTTTATAGCATGCAATTCACTAGTACAAACAGTTTCAGTTTTTGGCATTATCTCAGAAATTGGAGCATTAAATATAACTAAATATTTAGAAATATTACTTCTATCTGACCATAGAGCTTGAATAAAGTTAATTTATTTCCAAAAAGGGGAGATGACTTCACATTCCTATACCATATGCATCCAATCAACTATTATTTCAGAATCACATCTCCAGCATTTAGTTCTGTTTGATTTATACATAATTGTAACTTTGTTAGAAGTGATTAAAGCTTTATATAAATATATCCAAGTGAAAATTTTCCAGTATAATGAAGATGTAGTTTTATCTGTAGATTTTAATATTAATTTCTTGTATTATTTGAGAAATCTTCATTATTAATTTTTGAGGAGTAGCTAGAATATAAATCATCTAAATATGTGAAATGTAACAAGAATTTTATATTTTTTGACAAATATTTGTCATTGCATTATTATTGATATTTATTAAGAATTCCAGTAATTTAGGAAATGATTTCTTATCTAGGTTAAATATCTTATTTAGCTCTGTGTTCACAAAGTATGTAAATATTTGTAAAATTAATCAGTTCAAGGAATATTGATTGTATTTGGATCTTAAATTTTCAACAGTATATATATCAGTACAATTTAAAAATGATCCCAATAAATTAAATTACTTTGTTGTTTCGATACTAGCATTTTGTTGAAGTTATGCATTTCCAGTCATTTATATATGGAATTGGAAACATAGAAAAATATTAAGTTTTTAATATAATGGTTATAATATGTGAACTTTTGGATGGAGAAAATGTTATTTAAATAGGGGATTTGAGGAGAGCATGTAATACCATGCAAAAATCTTTTAATAACCAGTTAAAACTATTAAGTACTATTTGTTTATGACTGGTTGTGATACATTTATGAGTTACTAATAATATTTCTTGATGTATTTGTTTCCATTTTGAATCATAAGATGAATTTATCCACAAAGCTATAACTTTTGCAATTGTTGAAGTAGCATAAAACTGAATATCAGGGAATCCTATTCCACCCTTAGCCAATCAAAGGAAACTCTTGGTTTATTAGGATGCCTAAAAAATAAGTAGAATGTTATTTATCTTCTTCACTGATTTTTTTTTTTTTTTTTTTTGTGGAGCTAGTACTAAAATTTTAAGACAAACAATATTTTTGGGAGAATTACCATCTTAATGAGCATAAATAAATTCTTCCATAATAAAGAAGAATTTGTTCCAGTTTGTGACTAAACTTAAAATTGTATCAATAACCAGATGAAAGTTTGTATAATTTATTTACTATTAGACATAATAGTTATACCAAGATATTTCATTTGCTTGCTATTCCAATTGAAGTTAGAATTTTTTGGTATGATTTTTTTTATTTTTTTTAATAATATACTCGTTTTATTATGATTAAATCTTAAGTTTGAGATTTCTTCAAACTGACTCATAGAACTAATTATATGTTCTAATGAAGTTTCTATATTTCCAGTTGTTAGTAAAATATCAGCAAAGAGTTGAATAGTTTGAAATCTTCTTTTATCTTGATACCATTAATATTCTTATTGGATCTAATACTGTTAGCAAAGGGTTGTATAGCTAATGCAAAATGTAAAGGTGATAATGGAATGCACAGCCTTATTTTGTGTCTTTTTATAATTCAAAGGAATTAGAAAAAAAATAACTTATTTTGACATAAGCACAAGAGCTGTTTTATAACTTAGAAATTAATGCAATAAGCTAAAGTAAGACATTATACACTTTAAGTATTTTAAACAGGTATGACCAATTAATTAACTAAGTCAAAAGCCTTATTTAAATCTAGACTAACAATATAACATTCTTTTTTATTTTTATTTTTATTTGCATAAGTTATTAATGTATGTATTCTTATTATATTACCCTGTGCTTCTCTATTTTAAATATGCTCAGTTTGATCATTGTTAATAGTTTAGGTATAAGTAGATTAATTCTAAACTAAAATGGAGATGAACATCTTATAGTCCACCATTAAAAGTGAAATGGGTCTGTATGGTGAACACTTAGTAGTATCCTTATCTTGCTTTAACATAGGTGTTATAAGGGAATATTTCAATGATGGGGGGACTTCAGTAGTTGTTTCTATTTCTCTATAGACTTTATCTAATATTAACTGCAACATCTGGTAGTATTTTATATAGTTCTGGTATAAGACCATCTAAGCCTGGCACCTTATTATTTTTAGCTTTTTTATTTGATCTTTTGTTTCTGTTAAAGTGAATGGTCTGTCATTTTTTTATTTGTTCACTTGTTAATTTATTATTTATATTTCCCCTTGAAAATGTTTCAACTATATCATCATTATCTAGGTTACTTGTATTATTATTTATATTTCATAAAACATTTTAAAGCCCCTCAAGAATACCTCTAATATCTGTTTTACTTTCTTTTTTTATATTATTTATATGTGTTATAATTTCTCTGATATGATTAACTTATTAATTTTCTTTGATTTAAGAGTAAGTTTATGCAAGCTTAAAGGGTTTACTGAGTATGCCTGTAGTTTAAGTTTTTTCAGGTTTATTGCAACGTTATGATTTAGAATTTCAACATATTTTGTTTTTAGGTTTTTAAGGTCAGACTGACTAGTAATGTCATTTAGTTTAAGATTTAACTTTAGTTTGTCTGTTTTGGTCTGCAATGTATTCAATTCTTTGTTGCATTCTTTTGTTTTACTAATATACCAGCTTGTAACTCTTCCATTTAAGTAAGCCTTTAATGAATCCCACAGGACAATGTCAGCTACTTCACCATTCATATTTATTTCTAAGAATTTTTTGATCTCTTTAACATACCAATCCTTGAATCCTTTAATTTAAAAATGTATGCTAGTAATCTCCTGTGACATATTAGATTGTCACTTTTTATAATAATACTGAAGATTATAGCATTATAATCTGATAATGGACATAAAACTATTGAAACTTCTCTGATGTGTGATAACAGATTGTTTGAGACAAACATTTTATCAATGTTTGTTTGTGCGCCATATCTATATGAATAATCTCTAAATTGAAGTGAGTTTGTCCGATAAAACACAATTAAAAATCACCAGCCATTATGACTTCACCTTTCATGTACTAGGCTATAGTATCCAAGTAATTTTTTGCATCTTTAGCTCCAACCCATGGAATCCAATAAGAGTTCGCAAATGTATATAGTTTTCTATTACATTCATTTATAACAATGCTTAACATTCCATTTTTATCAACATAGGTATCTTTTACTTTACGCATTACTGGTGAGTTCTTTCATAAAATGAGGCTGCCTCTTCTTTTAGCTGGAAAGCCAGAACCTGCTAAAACCAAATAATTCTTTAATGAAAGTATCTTTATATTTTTATTAAGCTAATGTGTTTCTTGTAGAAATATTATTTGAGCTTTATGTAATTGCAAGCATTTGAACAGACTTCCCCTCTTTATTGGATTATTCAATCCATTGATATTAATACATATGCATTTAAAATTAGACATTAATATAAGAGAGAAAAAAACACAGGTATGATGAAATTGGATTTATATACAGAACTTTATACAATATGAAATCTATAGCTATGGACAAGACTTTTGAAACAAATAAAAATTACCTAATGATATAACCCTAAAACATTCTACCATGGAATAATGTATTCCTAGTTTGTTGAAAAAGACGAACAGACAACCTCTCAAACTCTCCATTAGACTAACAAATGCAAACCGTATGCTTCTAATTCATATTAACGTGTCTCATTTTTTTAGTATGCATGTTCTTTAAAAAGCCTGTTAGTGAGTTATTATGAATAAGAAAAGTTAAACAGGTGTTCAGAATCTTTATTATAAGTTGGCCAAACTGAATATTTCTACAATCATTTTTCTCTGTACCTCACATTATCTCCCTGGTCTACTATAGGGAGGAAGTCAGTTGTTATTTTCATATTTATTAATTTATAGATCAGATGATTTTCTATCTTATTTACTATGGGTAAAGTTGTACATAAGATCATAAGTTCATAGATTAAAACCATGCTAACTGTCCTTTTGGGCCATTCCAAGTCTGGCCAATTACCCCATGTGAGAATCAAATGCTGCACTTTGTGCCTATAAGATGAACACCTTAACCACTGTGCCAACCTTCCACTCTTGCATGAATATTTATATTCTTTAACAATATATTTACTTATTCTGATCTTTTTTCTATTTCTGTTTGTATAATATCTCTTGTACTATTACTATACTCCTGGGTTTTATATTTTATCTATAATCCTAGTGTAGATTATCATATAATATAACATTTATATTTACCTTTATATATTTGATACTTTTTATTCTTGTACTTCTGTTAGAATTTCATATTTTCATACCAGATCAGTTGAGGCCTGGGTTAACAACGACCACCACCAGTACTGTTAGCCAACAGGGTACTTGAGGAAATTGGGCGACTGTTGGCTGAAGGAGAAGAGGATGGGGAAGGCATGCCCAAAGGCAGGAAGAGAGGAGGAAGGTTAGGAGTGTAGTAGTGAGGGTAGGAACTTTGAATGTTGGCAGTATGACTGGTATAGGGAGGGAGCTAGCTAATATGATGGAGAGAAGGAATGTTGATATATTGTGCGTGCAAGAGACCAGGTGGAAGGGAAGTAAGGCCAGGTGTATAGGAGGTGGGTTCAAATTGTTCTATCATGGTGTGGATGGCAGGAGAAATGGGGTAGGGGTTATCCTAAAGGAACAGTATGCGAAGAGTGTTTTGGAGGTGAAGAGAGTGTCTGATAGAGTGATGTTTGTGAAGCTTGAAATTGATGGTGTAATGATGAATGTTGTTAATGCATATGCTCCACAAGTTGGGTGTGCGATGGATGAGAAAGAAAAATTTTGGAGTGAGTTGGATGAAGTGGTGGTGAGTGTACCCAAGGGTGAGAGACTAGTGATTGGAGCGGACTTCAATGGGCATGTTGGTGAAGTGAACAGAGGGGATGAGGAAGTGATGGGTAGGTATGGTGTTAAGGAGAGGAATGCAGAAGGTCAGATGATTGTGGATTTTGTGAAAAGGATGGACATGGCTGTGGTGAATATGTGTTTTAAGAAGAGGGAGGAGCATAGGGTGACATACAAGAGTGGAGGAAGATGCACACAGGTGGATTTTATCCTTTGTAGGAGGGCCAGTCTGAAGGAGATTAGAGACTGTAAAGTGGTGACAGGGGAAAGTATAGTTAAGCAGCATAGAATGGTGATCTGTAGGATGACGTTGGTGATCAAGAAGAGGAGGAGGAGTGTGAAAGCAGTGCCAAGGATTAAATGGTGGAAGTTAAAAAAGTGTGATTGTGAGGTGAAGTTCAGGGAAGAGTTAAGACAGGCACTGGGAGGCAGTGAAAAGTTACCGAATAGCTGGGTAACTGCAGCAGAGCTAGTAAGGGAGACTGCTAGAAAGGTGCTTGGTGTGAAATCTGGACAGAGAAAGGAGGACAAGGAGACCTGGTGGTGGAATGAGGAAGTACAGGAGAGTATACAGAGGAAGAGGCTGGCCAAGAAGAAGGGGGATTGTCAAAGAGATGAAGAAAGTAGACATGAGTATAAGGAGATGAGGTGCATGGCAAAGAGAGGGGTGGCAGAAGCTAAGGATAAGGCATATGGAGAGTTGTATGAGAGATTGGACACTAAAGAGGGAGAAAAGGACCTGTACCAATTGGCTAGACAGAGGGACAGAGCTGGGAAAGATGTGCAGCAGGTAAGGGTGATAAAGGACAGTGAGAGAAACATACTCACAAGTGAGGAGAGTGTGTTGAGTAGATGGAAAGAGTACTTTGAAGGGCTGATGAATGAAGAGAATGAGAGAGAGAAAAGGTTGGATGATGTGGGGATAGTGAATCAGGAAGTGAAACAGATTAGCAAGGAGGAAGTAAGGACAGCTATGAAGAGGATGAAGAATGGAAAGGCTGTTGGCCCAGATGACATACCAGTGGAAGCATAGAGGTGCTTAGGAGAAATGGCAGTGGAATATTTAACCAGATTGTTTAATGAAATTTTGGAAAGTCAGAGGATGCCTGAGGAGTGGAGAAAAAGTGTTTTGGTACCTATCTTTAAGAATAAGGGTGATGTGCAGAGCTGCAGTAACTACAGAGGGATAAAATTGATCAGTCAAAGCTTGAAGTTATGGGAAAGAGTAGTGGAAGCTAGGTTAAGAAGGGAGGTGATGATTAGTGATCAGCAGTATGGTTTCATGCCAGGAAAGAGCACTACAGGTGCAATGTTTGCTCTGAGAGTGTTGTTGGAGAAATACAGAGAAGGTCAGAAGGAGTTAAATTGTGTCTTTGTGGACTTAGAGAAAGCATATGACAGGGTGCCTAGAGAGGAGTTGTGGTATTGTATGAGGAAGTCGGGAGTGGCAGAGAAGTATGTAAGAGTGGTACAGGATATGTATGAGGGTAGTGTGACATTGGTGAGGACTGCAGTGGGAGTGATAGATACGTTTAAGGTGGAGGTGTGATTACATCAAGGATCAGCTCTGAGCCCTTTCTTATTTGCAGTGGTGATGGACAGGTTGACAGATGAGATCAGACGGGAGGCCCCGTGGACTATGATGTTTTCAGATGACATTGTGATATGTAGTGAGAGTAGGGACCAGGTTAAGGAGACCCTGGATAGGTGGAGATATGCTTTTGAGAGGAGAGGAATGAAGGTCAGTAGGGCTAAAACAGAATATATGTGTGCAAATGAGAGGGAGGGTAGGGGAATGGTGAGGACGCGGGGAGTAGAGTTGGTAAAGGTGGATGAGTTTAAGTACTTGGGATCAACAGTTCAGAGTACTGGTGAGTGTGGAAGAGAGGTAAAGAAGAGAGTACAGGCAGGGTGGAATGGGTGGAGAAGAGTGTCAGGAGTGATTTATGACAGACGGGCACCAGTAAAAGTGAAAGGGAAGGTCTACAAGAAGGTAGTGAGACCAGCTGTGTTATATAGGTTGGAGACGGTGGCATTAACAAAAAGGCAGGAGTCAGAGCTGGATGTGGCAGAGTTAAAGATGTTAAGATTTGCACTGGGTATGACTAGGATGGACAGGATTAGGAATCAGTATATTAGCTCAGGTTGGTCAGCTCAGGTTGGACAGTATGGAGGCAAAACAAGAGAGGCGAGATTGCGTTGGTTTGGACATGTGCTGAGGAGGGATGCTGGGTATATTGGGAAAAGGATGCTAAGGATGGAGCTGTCAGGTAAGAGGAAAAGAGGAAGGCCTAAGATAAGGTTTATGGATGTGGTGAGAGAGGACAAGCAGGAGGTTGGTGTGAAAGAGCATGATGCAGAGGACAGGAAGAAATGGAAACAGATGATCTGCTGTGGCGACCCCTAACGGGAACAGCTGAAAGAAGATGATGACTGCTGTTAGAATC
Organism: Protopterus annectens; assembly: GCF_019279795.1. NCBI lineage: Eukaryota > Metazoa > Chordata > Ceratodontiformes > Protopteridae > Protopterus > Protopterus annectens. The sequence goes on along the minus strand of NC_056743.1, from coordinate 390,477,802 downwards.
AGTGCTATTTTTTTTCTTAAATGTTATGTCTAATAGTATCTGAACAAACATCTGAAAAATCTTCCTATTTAAGATTCAAGCCTTCCATAATAAATAGTTCTGAGATATTACATTTTTTTGTCATTAAAAAGTGACAATCCTAATTTTTTTATCAGAAGTCTCATTCTATAGGCTAGTATATAAAATATCCTTTTGGTATACTGCAAGCATTCAGAGCTATTTAATAATTGACAGTGGTTTAGCATGCAATTCACTGCCCTTTGCTTATTATCTAACTTGTATTCATTGACATCTTAGCATATGATTCAAAATATTATGATTGTTTACTTTTAGACAGCAAGAAGTAACCTGGATGGGTGCCTATTATTTTAGTGAATGTAAAGAATTGCGAATGCTGCTTAGTCAAACGTCATTATGTGAAACGACAAAATACCAAAAGCACGGAACAGCGATTTTTTTCCTAGGGAAAAAAATCACTGGGCTGTTTTTGGGACTTTGCCATTTCTCCCACTTTGGTGTGATCTCAGAGTTGGTATATTTAAGTAGGGGGGGTGTGGGGGACACAGCTCTCACATAAGGGGGTGAGTGGGGTAAAGCCCCCCACTTATTTAGTGTTTTGATTTTTTTTTTCGGATCAGCAATTTTTTTTCCCTGGGGAAAAAATTGCTGATCTGTGTGTTCGACATTTTGGGTTTTTGGGAATTATGGGACAATTATATAGCGTTCGCAATTCAGTGCATTTGCTTATATAATATAGACCTACCTGGACAGCTCTTAGAATTGTATAACTCCCACAGCATCACAGAAGTGTTTGTGCTTCTAATTAAGCTGTTTTAAGCTGGTCCTCATGACAAGGGCATGCAAATGAATAGTTTATTAGTTGCAATTCACACAAAAAGACTCACGAGTGAATCAAGCCTCCTCCACTCCACACATCAATCCCCCAAACCCTTTCAAACCACTAAAAAAAGCAACAAGAACTATTTCAAATGATGTTAATAACTAAAAAGCTATTGTATTTAAATAAATAACATTTGATGATCCATTAAGCATTATTTTTATGAGATGTTTAATATAAAGCAGATTGTCATTTTTTTTTGATGGAGACATAGCATATAAACTTAGATTAAAAGAATGACAGTTATGTGTGATCCAGGTTTTACTTGTAAAAGTGTGAATGTTATTCTAATTATTTGAAAACATTTCAATAATAACTTTTATATATGTAAGAAACTATATTTTTATACTTTGTTTATAGCATGTTGCAACTTTCCTGGCTGCTATTGCATGTCAAGTACGCTATCAGTATCAAGCATTCAGAACTATGTAATAAATGACAGTGGTTTAGAATGCAATACTTTTAGACAGGAAGAAGTAACCTGGACAGTCCTTAGAATTTTCAGAACTCCCACAGCATCACAAAAGTGCTCATGACTCTAAGCTGTTTCAAGCTGTTTGTCATGGTAAGGACTTGAAAATGAACAATCCATCAGTTGCAACTCACACAAAAAGCCCAAAAGTGAATCCAAGCTAGTTCCTGGCCCCACACCACCTACCACTCCTCCTAACCACTCCAAACCACCAAAAAACAACAAAAAACATCTCAAAGTATCCCAACCACCAAAAAGACACTGCACTAAAAGAAATAGTGTTCAATGATTCAGCAAGCATTATTTGTATGAGATGTTTAATAAAAAGCAGACTCATTTTTTTAAAGGAGACATAGCATATAAATGATGTTTGGAAACAAACCAATTTGTCCAGGGACATCTTAGGTGAGGGTTTGAGTGAGTTAAATGGGGATGGGGAGGGGGGATTTTTTGGGGAAAGGACTTAAGATTAAGGAAAAGAGGAAGGGATGGCATAATTGTTAAGGGACTTTAGAGGAAGTGAGGAAGATGTAGGATGGGACACTTAGGTTTTATAGGCTGTAACTGAGAAGGGAAATCCCATTTTGGCATGTAATTTGCAGCGGCAAGTACTTTGTCCGGGATGACCCATAGGTATTTCAGATTACATGTAGGCCTTGGGTTAATAGTGGTAGGTATGGTGCAGCTAGGGTAAAGTTAAAGTTTTTATTATTATTATTATTATTATTATTACTATTATCCACTAAATATGGGGGTAAATGTAGTGGAATTCTTTACCTCACTTGCAAGGTTGGGGATGTATTTTGTCAGATTGTTTTAATTCATTGTGATGTGTGTGATTTGGTGTGGTGGGTTAGCTCCATTTTTTTCCCTTTTGTCATTGCTTATGTTTTCATAGGTTAATTTAGAGATTGGCAATGGCCTAGTAGTGGGTGCACGGTGCCTTGCTTGCAGGGGGCTGGAATTAGGAATCTATTTTTGTCTGGTGAGTGTATACGTGGTTTATTTCTTTGTGGGTCGTGTAGTCTTGTGTGGCATGATATTTCTGGTTTTTGCAATTTGTCATTTTCTTTAGTAGGGAAGGAAGAGGTTTTCCATTTTCTGTTACTGCTTTACATATGAAAATAGCCTATTGTTGGTTGAGCCATTCTCATTCAGTAGTTAAGGAGTTATGTTTCAGTTAAGTCTAAGCTCATGCTGGTTATAGGCTGTTTTGCTGGCCTTAGGACATCCATGACTGTCATTTTGTTTTTCTTTGAGTTCCATTTTCTTTGTTTGAATTTGGGCATGGTTTCTATCTCAGGGTGTTTCTTTCACTGTACTATTGTTGTTGTTGGTGGCCATTAGTGGTTTAATTTCCTTGCTGGGGAGAGATGCTTACAAGTGCAGTGTATGTGCTTTTGAGGTGTCATGGGTTGTTGTGTTGTCTTGCGTATGCACAATGAGGTGTTAACAGTCATTGGGGGGGGGTTGGCTTTTATATATATATATATATATATATATATATATATATATATATATATATATATATATATATATATATATCATATCTACTGGCAACAGTGTAGAATACCTGGTTTTGGGACCACTCTTTTTGTTGTCGGTGGCTGGGGGAGTGCATGTATGTCAGGAGTGAGGTTAGCATACAGTTTCTGTGTGGTGTGGGGTCAGAGGGTGCAGAGGATATCATTGTTTAACTGATTTTACTCACCTGCTGGGTTCTGAGGTGGAAGGGGCAATTCAAAGGCAATCATTTTTTTGTATGCATCTCCTTGGAATCTTAATGTGTTCTCTTTTATTGCAGATGGTGAATATGCAGAATTTATGGCAGAGGTGGGAGGCCATTGTGGCACAATTAGAGGAACTGTTCCTGGAGGTGCCTAATACTGAGTCCAAGATGGCAGGTGATGCAGGCGAGTCAAGTCTGCAGAGATGACATACGATGCAGAGGATCAGATCTGTGGCTCATGAGAAGCAAGCATGGTAATCCAGAGATCTGGTTGCAGTAGATCCTCTGGTGTCTGGAGTGGCTCAGAATGGACCGAAAGGTAATAATATTCCATTGGGAGTTCCATTAGGTAGAGCAGGTTCAGAGGGCATGGGGAATGAATGTGGGATAGTTGTGGATGAGGTCTATCAGGAGTTGAATGAAGCTGGAGGGTCTAATGGGGATAAGCAGCGGTGCCACAAGCTGGGACAAGGTGAAGCAATTGGTGGGGAGGATAGTGTAGGGTTGTCTGTGGGGATCATGAGGTCATCTGTGAGTCTGGTAGGATCATTTTCTGAAGTTGGATCAGATTTTCGCCTATGGCTGGGTGATTGGTTAGCTACACAGGTTCTGGGAAAGGGACAGCGACAGTTTTTCTTCCCCCTCACATTCCATCCTCATTTAAGAAAAAGATTTGGAAGGGGTGTATGTTGATGTCTTTCAATTAATTGATGTAGGAGGGGTGCAGTGACTCATGGACTTGGTGACAGAGAATAGCAAGGATGGTTTGGCAGCTTTAGTGGCACTGGGGAGGAGGAGAGTAAGTAGTTTTCAGTCTAGAACATGATATAATTGGGTGGTAAGTTTCATCTATTATGTGGCAGATTAGCTAGAAAATGTTACTTATTCAGCTTTGCCACTGTTGGATTACTCTCTTATGATTTAGGAGGCTCGGCATTTGCAGTCAAGGAGTGCTTGGCTATGGCATGTCCAGAGGTAAAGCAGTTGATCACTCTCTCCCCATTGGGAGGTTAGGCATCAGGACATATGGCTTAGCTACTATGATGGATGGCTTTGAGGAGGTTAGTAGAGGAGGAAAGTTAGGGGAAAGGGAGGAGTATGCTGAGCTTTTAATGCAGGTTGTTGCTCATGGGTAGAGTGTAAGTTCGTGAATGTTTTTTTCAAAGTGTGTGGGGAGCCATCTGGCAGTGCAGTGGGGTCAGTGGAATGTTAATTTGGTGACTCCAGGTTTGCTTTCCACTGATGTAGGTGTTTTCCCTCCTTTGTTCAGGGGTTTCAGAATCTCCAAGGTGGAGGGAATTTTCAAGGGTTATGTGGAGGGCTGTCCTTCAGGGGGCAAGGGGATGGCCACTAGATGCATTCTCCCATTAAGATGGAAGTATTGTGGCATATGCTCCAACAATTTCCTGATTCTTCTCTTAAGAAAAATATAGTTGTGAGTTTTTCTTGGGGGGTTTCTATTAAATCAAGGATGGTGCGGGATGGGGTAGTCTGTAAGAATTTGTGATCAGTCTGAGGGATGGAGGATATATTGGAGGGTTTGGTAGACAAAGAACATTAGGCAGGTAGGTTGTGGAGTCCTTTTCATAGCTCCCCACTTGACAGTTTTAAGGTTTCACCTCTGGGTTTTTTCCTAAGAAGGTGACCAGCAAGTTCAGAATGATTCACCATTTGTCATACCCAGAAGAGAGCTCCATTAATGACTTAATTTCAGTTGAAGATGCCAAGGTCAGTTATTCATCTTTGGATGACACTGTGAAGGTTATTCAGGGATTTAAGGACCAATGGTTAGTGAAGCTAGACGTTGAATCCACAGTTCACCTTTTGACAGTACAGGAGGATGAGTGGCCATTATTTAGGCATGGTAGTTGGAAACCAATTTTACTTTGATAAGGCTATGCCAATGGGATGCTTGGTAGCCTGCACTACTTTTGAGAAATTTAGCACTGTACTTCATTGGGTTTGACAGTAATAGGTGGATACACAGAGGGTGGTGCATTACTTGGATAATTTCTTGATAGTAGGTGAGGGGCTTTAGGGAATGTTTGAAGGTTTGCAAGAGTTTTTGGGGATGTATGATGAGTTGGGGGTCCAATTGGCTAGGCAGAAGTTGGTAGGCCCAGCTAAGGCATTGGATTTCTTGGGTTTATTGGTGGATGCAGAACATGGGTTGTTTTGCTTGCTGGCTAATAAGATAGCTCATCTGAAAGAGAAGATTGGATGGGTGGTGTGCAAGAATAAGGTACAGATTAGGGAGTTATGGAGTTTTTAGGGCTTCTGAAATTTGCATGTCAGGCAGTTCATCCAGGTTGTACTTTTTGTAAGTCGGTGGCCTTTTTCTTAAAAGGAGGGAAAAGCAAACATCATTGGGTCAGGATTAACAAGGTGGTGTGGGCTGATTTGGCTTTTTGGTTGTCAGTTTTGGAGCAGTTTAATGGTGTTTCTTTTTGGTAGATGGATTGGGTTGGTCAAGAGGAACTACAATTGTTTACAGATGCAGCTGGGGTTATTTGAATGGATACATTTTTTGGGGAGCAATGGTTTGCAGCTCATTGGCCGCTGAATTGGAAGGATGAGTTGAAAAGGGATGTTGCCTTTTTGGAATCAGTGCTAATCTGGGTTGTGTCAGTAGTTTGGCAAGAGTGACTGAGGGTAAAGAGGGTAATTTTTAGTTCAGATAACATGACAGTGGTGCATGTTTCACAAGCAAAGACTGTGAGATCTGAACTGCTGTTATTGGTTTTACATGAGTTAATTTTGCAGAGTTTGTTAATAAATTTTCATTCACAGGTGGGCATGTGGCAGGAGATAAGAATGAGATTGTTGACAATTTGTCTCAATTTCAGCTTTCCAGGTTCTGACAGTTAGCCCCGGGGGTGGAGGAGTTGCCAGTGGTGTTGCCAGATGAGGTGTGGCATCTTGGGTTGACATAACCAGGAAGTTGGTCCAGCAATCTTGGACAGTGTCTACCAGGAGAATGTATGGTAGGGCACTATATGATTTTGATAAAGTTATTTTGCAGTTGCCTGAGGGTGCAGGGATTTGGTCTGAGGTACTATTATTGTAATACTTGGCTTGGTCTTGGGGGGACAAGATAAGGTGGTGCGATCAGTTAAAATGGGCTTGGCAGCAATTAGTATATTTGCACTGGTGGCTGGGCTGCATAATTTTACAAAGTCCTGGTTGGTGGGGCATATGTTGAGAGGATGGGGTAGAGTGGTCGGAGTGAATATGGATATGGGTTGGCCATTGACGAGTCAGATTGTGAAAGTTTTACTCAAGTGTTTAGCTTTAGTGGTGGGTAAGTCAGAGAATTATGTTTTGTGCGTTAGTTTGAATTATGGATGTATTTTGGGGCATTTCAAGTGTCAGAGCTGTTACAGTCATTAGTTTGGAGAGATGTAATGTTTTTTCCAGGGTCTGTGCATATTTGGTTATGTAGGCCTAAAACAGATCAATTACAGAAGGCCATGCGGATAGTTCTTAGGAATGATAGGGGTGAGGGGCTTTGTACAGTTGATTAGGCTGTGGAATTGATGCATACTCATGTGTGGAGCCCTAATGATTTGTTTTTTTCTGTTGGTAGGAGGTAAGATGGTAATGGGTAATCGGTTTACACATGTAATAGCAAGAGTGCTGTGATGTATGGGTTTTCCAAGTGAGAGGTTCTCCTCTCATTCTTTTTGTATTGGTAAGAACTTCAGATTTAGCAGGGGAAAGCAGATCCATTGAGGTCATCCAGAGAGTGTAGAGGTGGTCTTCCAATGCCTTTTTATCTTATATTAGATAATGGATTCTATTGATAATTAATATGTGGGTTTTTTTTCCTTTTAGGAAAGGAGATTGTCATCTTGTTCCATTCGCATATCCTTTGGACAGCGAAGAAGGCAGCGGTTATGACAGATGGAAAGGATTTGGGTTTGCATCATTTGGGGCGGATAGTTAGTTGGTGTACAACAGAGTGTGTGTGCTGTATCTTTAAGAAGCATATCAAGAACTGAACGTGCATATATAAAAAGCAGGCACTTGCTATACTCAGTGCCATTTTGAGAGTGCAGCCAGAGACTGAGCATGTATGAATGTAATAGCTAGTTTGTATATAAGTTAACTAAGTTAAAGTTAATAAGCTTCAATCATGACGTGTTTGTACATAATAAAGTTGCTTAAACAGAACCCAGGAAATCTTGCCTATTACATCCTGACTAGATGAGTGACATGGTGTCAGAACCGGGATTCCAGAGACTGATATCCAGAGCTACGAGGTACAGAGATAACAGTGAAGGTAAACTAAGATAAATGAGCATGAAAAAGAGACAGAAAAGAGCCAAAGGTAATGAAAACTTGCACAGTTTATTTTATAAAAAAGATAAAATGAAGCATTACAAGGACACAGAGCTCATTATTAAACAAGCGAGAGGCACAAAAGGTTTATTAGTTAAACGAAATGTTTAAGATTAAGATATTTAATATTATCAGAAAACAAAACAAGTATGTTTAAGGCAAAACAAGCATATTTAAAGCAAAACAGACATGTTTAGAGTAAAATTAGCACAGTAAAAGTACAATGGGCATGAAAAGAGATTAAACGAGCAAAACAAATATAATAAGGGCAAAAAATAAAGCAAGGTGACTGCATGTTTTTGGCAAAGTGCTGTGTTTTGGCATAACTATGACTTCATATTGCATTCAGGGCATAACTAGAGTTATTCAAAGTATCTCAAAGTGTGTAAAAGGGCTTACAGCATGTGCTTATTACTGTGCATGTATTCTGAAAAGTTTATTTGTGTGCAAAGTGCAACTATTTCATGAAGTACAGTCAAAGTAGAACCATTTTGAAAAGTTTCTTGTGCTGGATGTATCTATTTGCAAGGTGCCATCTTTACAAAGTGTTTCTTGCACTGTAAAGAATTATCTAGCAAATCACTGCCATTTTGGGGAAGTTTCAATGTGCCATGTACTGTTTATTCTCAAAGTGAAATTACTTCAAAATGTTTCTTACTCTGAGCTTCTTCTGCCCAGTTTATTCGCACAGTGCAGTTATTTTGAAATGTTTCTTGCACTGATAAGAGATGATTTCTTGACGTACAGCAATTTGAGTGTTACAGTGCCCAAGAGACATATTTCACAAAGTTCAGTTGTTCAGAGACTTGTTATGCTATTGGGAATAGTTACAAATACTGGCATAAATTTCTGGAATATGTGTATGTGTGTGTGTTCGCGCATATTTGAAAAACCCTTCACTAGTATGTGTTAATATGGCAGATGGATTTTGAAAGCCATCAGCACTTGTATTTGATCAGAATATTGCAGAGAATTGGGGAATATCTGAGCAAAAGTACAATATTTTTATACAAGCAGCTTATTCTGACAAAGATGCACACACCAGGACATTCATTTTGCTAAACTTAGCTGGGTCAGAGGCCATTGAAATAAAGTGTTCATTTTGTGTATGCACCAGCAGTGCATGAGGGAGATGGTGAAAATCATCATATTCTTGTACAGGCTGAATCAAGAGAAGACTCTGAGTTTGAATTGCAAATTCACAAAGATGTGTAACCTCAGACAAATATTACATTAGAGAGGCATTTGTTTTACATAAGAGATAAGAAACCAGGAGAAACTTTGTAGCTTATATTACTGACCTGAGAAACAAACCTAAAATGTGTCAGTTTGGTGACTTAAAAGACAAGTTGATAAAAGACAGGCTTATGTGTGGTATTAATAGTGCTGATGTGAGAAAGGTTTTGCATTGTGACAGTGATTTAATGTTGAGTAAAGCCATTGAGATTTGTCAAATCCATGAAGTTACAGAAAGGCACACAAGTATGCTTACAGGTGATAATATCATGGTTTCAGCAGCCCCCAGAGCAAAGGAGGGTGCAGTGGTAACGTTGTCACCTCTCAGCAAGAGGCTCTCCGCTTTGATTCTCTGCTGGGGTGCCTTCTGTGTGGAGTATGCATGTCCTCCCTGAATTTGTGTGCATTTTCTACAGCTGCTCGGGTTTTCTCCCACATTACAAAGGCATGCATCTGGAGCATTTCTCCCAAGGCCACTGCTGAAAAGTGGCTTCGTTCCAAGTCAGACTTTCCCAGTTAACAAATGTAAAATAAATAAAATATAGACAGCATGCAACACGTGGCAAACAAAAGCAGGCCTAAGCACATGGCAGCCACAGCCCCTGCTGGTTCACCAGGGAAACCATGTAGTTTTCCAGCAAGTTCTAAGAAAAGAGCATGCTCAGTGCAGTACAAGCATGAGTCAGCAAAACCCAAATCCAGCTTTATTGTTAACTGTCACAACTGTGGTGCCAATCATGAGTCTAAATGAGAGAAATGCTTAGCATTTGGTCAGCAATGCCACAAGTGTAAAAAATTGAATCATTTTCAAAAGTTTTGCAAATCAAGTAAGCCTCACACAGTTATAAAGAAGGGTCACTCTAAAAAGCAAACTGATCAAGTAGAGTTGCAGCAGTCCACTTTCTAAATAGATGGTGTATCAGTAATTGGTGAAAAGGTTGATGCAATTAATTTGCTGGCAAAGAACAAAGTATTTTGCACTGTCCAGATCAACGGTAAATCCACCAAGCTCAAAGGAGACACTGGTTCAAAGTGTAATATTATATCAGCAGACACATTTGCTAAGTTGAGAACTAATGAACAACTCAATGTTTCTAGTAGTGTGAAACTTGCTGCTTATGGAGGTGAAGAAATTCAAACCGAAGGCTCAGTAGTGCTTTCATGTTATTTAGCTAAGTACTGTTACAGCTTGTTATTTTATGTAGTTTGAAGACCTGTGCAGTCATTATTAGGTCTCAGAGAGAGTATGAGAATGAATCTGCTTTCTTTTACCAAAGATGTTCATCATATGCCACATATCCTAGTTCCAATTTTTCTGAAGCCATTTTCTCAGAGTATACTGATGTTTTTGATAACAAGTTGGACAAAATTCCAGTTGTGTATCCTTTGAAGTTAGACCCAGAGGTCAGTCCAGTAGTTAGACCAGCAAGAAAAGTTCAGATAGCTATGCAAGATAAAGTTAAAGCTCAGTTTGATAAAATGGTGCAGCAAGGTGTAATTTATCCAGTTACAGAACCAACTGAATGGGTGTCATCCATGGTAGCAGCCCACAAGAAAGGCTCAGATGAAATCAGAATATGTATTGACCCAAAATATTTGAACAAAGCATTAAAGAGTCTGCATCATTCAATGCATACAGTCATAGAGTTTGCAGCCCTAATACCGAATGCCACTGTTTTTTTCTGTCTTGGATGCAAAAAGTTCATTTTGGCAAGTGATGCTTTATTGCAAATCCTCATTACTGACCACTTTTGGTACCCTGTTTGGCAGATATAGATTCCTGAAGATGCCATTTGGAATAAAATCTGCAAGCGAAATCCTCCAGCGTGCAATGAAGCAAATCTTTTCAGGTTATCCTTGTGCCATAATAGTAGATGACATATTGGTTGGAGGCAATGGTGAAGTAGAGCATGACAGAAACCTTAGAAGAGTTCTAGACAGAGTACGTGAAGTGAATTAAAGTCCAATCCTCTAAAGTGCAAATTCAGACTACCAGAAGTTACATATGTAGGTCATTTATTTACCAGCACTGGCTTAAGACCAGACTCATCTAAGCAAGCAGCTTTCCTTGAGATGTCAACACCAGATAATATTCAGGCTCTGCAGCATTTCTTTGGCATGGTCAACTATTTAGTCAAGTTCATACCAAACTTCACTGAGTTAACAGCACCTTTAAGACAGCTGACTGCAAAAATGTGACATGGTCTTGGTTGGAACAGCACCAGAAAGCATTTGAAGATCTTAAGCAGAAAATTGCCACCCCACCTACATTAAGATACTATGATGTCAATAAACCAGTCACTCTTTATTGTGATGCTTCAAAATTTGGTCTTGGTGCAATTATTCTCCAAGAAGGCAGACCAGTAGCCTATGCACCTAGAATCCTTACCCAAATTGAGATGCAATATGCTCAAATTGAGAAAGAACTTTTGGCAATAGTATTTGCATATTCAAAGTTTCATGATTATATCTATGGTCGAGCTATTCAGATTGAAACTGATCACCAGCCTCTAGTTACAATTTTAAAGAAGCCTATGCATTCAGGTCCAGTGAGATTACAACAAATGATGCTCAAATTGCAAAAGTACAACTTTGACATGGGCTATACAAAAGGCAAACTACTTTATCTGGCTAATACCTTATCCAGATTGCCCAGAAATACAATAGAACAGCTTGACACAGAGAATTTTGGCTTTGACATAATAGAAGTGCATAATTTTTCTACCACAAGACTTGATGAGCTGAGAGATCATGCAAAGACTGATCCAATTTTGAAAAAGCTCAGCCACTACATTAATGTAGGATGGCCGTCAAAGCAATATAGTGTACAACCTGAAGTGCAAACCTACTTTCCTTAAAGAAATGAGTTGATGGAATATAGCTTTATTTTCAAATGTCCTAAAATTGTTGTCCCTGCTTCCTTACAACATGAATATATCCAGATTTTGCATCATGGTCACCCATGTTCCGAATCTACAAAAAGAAGGATGAGTATTTTGGCCTTCAATAGTGAAAGTCATTGATAAAGTACTTTCTTCTTATTCAGTATGCAATAGTACTATACAGAATTTGAAAAGAGAACTTCAGCTAAGTCAAGTTCCTGAACTACCTTATTCAACTGTAGCCACTGATATATTCGAGTGGAACAATTAGCATTAGTTAGTATTGGTAGACTCTTATTAGAACTGGTTTGAGATTGATTTACTACCTAATCTAACATCCACTACTGTTATCACTAAGTTGAAACATCATTTCTCAGTCCATGGTAGTCCACACAAAGTTATTTCTAACAATAATACTCAATTTACTAGTCAGTTGTTTCAGGAATTTGCAAGAGAATGGGACTTTGTACATGTTACTAGCAGTCCTGAATATCCACAGTCAAATGGACTAGCTGAACAGGCAGTACTGAGTTCAAAGCAATTACTTGAAAGGTCAAAGTGTGACAACACCGATGTATTTTTGAATTTACTTAATCTCAGAAACATACCCTGTGATGATATACTTGGCTCACCTGCTCAGAGACTTCTATCCAGGCAAACTAGAAAAACACTGGCTATTACTTCCAGTTTATTGAGGCCTAAAGCTAAAAACAACAGAATCATCAGGGCCCAATTATTCAGGAAGCATTAGATTCAGAAGTCCAGTTATGATAAATTGAGCAGATTTCTTTGTCCATTCAAAGAAGGAGAGACAGTGAGGATACAAATGGTGAAAGGTTTCGACCAAATTGATAAAATAACAGGTATACGTACCAAGCCGAGATCCTACTTCATAGATTTTGAGGGTGTAGCTTACATGAGAAATTGCAGACATCTTCTTCCTGTACTAGAATCAATATCGCAGCATTGTTCCTGTGATACAGATGCTAGATCTCAAAGCAATCCAGACAATGTTCCTATTCCAGAACACGTATTACCTTTTGATTCCAATTCCAATGATGTTCCCGATATTCCTAAGGTTGAACATTCAGCAGAGACAGTTCCAGTTGCTTAGTCTAATGCTCAGTTTTATGTCACACAATTTGGTCACATTTCCAGACCTAGTGTGAAATACACAGCGACTTGGACATAACTGTATATATGTACCTAGTTCTGTATAATTGCATGACAAAGCATCATTGTATTGCTTGCATGTCAGCCAATATTCTCAGTATTACATGGTCTATTTCTCAAAAAGAGAGGATGTAGAGCAGAGTGAGTGTGCTGTACCTTTAATAAGCATATCAAGGACTGAATGTGCATATATAAATAGTAGGCATGTGCTATACTCAGTGCCATTTTGAGAGTGCATCCAGAGAGTGAGCATGTATGAATGTAATAGCTAATTTGTATATAAGTTATCTAAGTTAAAGTTAATAAGCTTCAATCGTTATGTGTTTGTACATAATAAAGCTGTTTGAAGAGAACCCACAAAGTCTCGTCTATTACATTCTGACTAGACGAGCAACAGTTAGCATGGGTTTAGAGGTTTTAGGTGGACTGAGTTTATGAATGAAAATGAAATGATATGGTTATGGATGGGGCTTTTTCAAATACTGGTGATAAATTTGGCTGGGAATAATTCCTAAGAAGCAGTTGGTGGATAAGATAAGGGAGGGTCTGTTTATGTTGCAGACGTTATATCCAGACATGTGCAATGTATTGTCAGAGATAGCCCCGTGTTTGTGTTAGAGAAATGCTGCTCAGAGGTTTATTAACTATAGGCTGGTGCAGCAGTTGGGGGCATTGGGTATGAAAATGATAGACCATAGGGATTTTTATGAAAGGGACCCAATTTGATTTAGATCCAGTGGGGTACATTGAATGAGTTTGGTTTAGATTATTGTATGTACATTTAAGTATATTTTTAGAAGGTTTGGTGAAAGGTCTTTTGTAAGAGAGGGGGAACAGCCTGAAGTCAGGCTAGTTGGTGGAGAAAAGGGGCAGGCTTATCCCTCTTCTGTTCCCCCCTTTGTGGTGGGTGTTGATGGAATGAGTTTTCAGGATAGAACTGAGCTGTAGGACACTGACTGATTGATAAGAATAAGTGAGTGGAGGTATGGACACTGCTTATTCAGACAGAGTGAGCATGTACACTAACCTGAGGTATGTTATAATGATTTTCATGTTGTGGTTACAAGGTCATTCCTGTTACAATTAATATTTGAAATAATGTAGTAAAGTTATGTGTGAAATTAATAAAGGTCATCAAAGGTCATTTGGTGTCATCATGTATTATTGAAGGGGACCGGGACAAACTTGCATTAAAAGAATGACACTTATGTGTGATCCAGGTTTAACTTGTAAAAGTGTGAGTGTTACTCTAATTATTTGATTTCATTCCAATAGTAACTTTTATATATGTAAAAATCTATATTTTTATACTTTGTTTATAATATAACATATCTGTCCTGTGTGCTATTGCATGTCAAACATAATATCAGTAATACACTACTGGACTATTTTAAGAACCCGGAATGTAACTTAACATGTCTCTTTAGTATCATTTGTTGCATCTTGTATTATATTTAATAGTACATTACTCAACTATGCTAAGATATCAGAAAGTGTGCCACCTAACATAAGTTTCATCATAATAATGATTACTTTTAATAAGATAAATAGTTTAACCTTTTAAACTCTAAGTGAAAATAAGTGGCTTTAATTTCATATATAGTTAAAAGAATAAACTCTAACATTTTAAAAAGGGAACTAGTAACCATTTGAAGAATGGAAAGAAAGAAAGAAATGATTTACCTTGTACAAAGTAATATGCAACACCTGTTCATAAGTATTCAAGCACTTATTTAAATTAATAAGAATTCATAACCACGAAAAACATTGATTTTCATTTGTCCTTCAGCTTTTTATTGTTTCTGCCTTTTATTAACCAACCATCTCTTGTTGCATTTCTCTTCAAAGTTGATAGATTGCAGTCCATTTCTTCTGTTTTTTTTCCTTAGGATTTTATTTTTCTGTATAAACTCTATTGTATCTTCCAAGGTGTTAAAAACATTCTTTCCTTCTGGAAAACAAATCCTTATTTTGTTGGAAGCAAGATTTGTGCTTTAATATTGTTTTTCTTTATGCTTTTAACAAGTGGCACACATGCTTTTCTCTTGGATATCACTAATGTATAATAGTCATTGTCAAATCTTATAGTATTTCCTTTAATTTTAACTGGATAATTAGTCCATGCAGCTTTTAAGACTAAATTCTTATCCTGACTTGAAATAAAATCTTACTATCAATGACCTTGGCAAAGGTATTATTTTTAAAGATTAGTTAGAAAGTGATCTATGTGCCCTTTCAATGTCAAAGGAAAAGGCTTCAGGCAGGTTCAAAGTATTGGCAGCGAGGTATTAAGGAATTGTATCAGATGGTCTACCGCTTCTTTATTAGAAATCTCGTAAGTCTTGTTATTATTCCTTCTAGATCTGTTCTATAAATCTTCTATTTTATCCTGGAATAACTTGTTTTGTTTCAGAAGAAATTCAGTGTTATTCTCATTTTCAAGTAATCTTCCATCAAAAATCAAACATTGCCTCTTCTATACTCAAGATTTGTGATGATTGTTGTTTAAGAGATTCACTCAGCACTTCAACTTGTTTTTCACATTTCTCTTTGAAATCATCCATTTTGCTTTCTAATTTATCTCTCTTTACAGATAACTCACTGATGTTACTTAGTATAACCTATATATCTTTTTTCATAGTATTGTCCTATACACTGGGCTTACAGTGGCTCATTCTGAGACGATTAGTTCTTTCTAGTTTTCTTGACAGGAAAAAGCAATTAAAAAGAGTTTCAAACTAGTTATTTTTGTAGTAAATCTTTCAGCAGATGTTCAAATATAAATCCGTCAGGTTTCAAAATGTTTTGAGTTTTGTTTTAGGAAAAATCCTGTCAGAGATGTTAAAATGAAGCAGAGCTAAAAAACAGTACTGTTAACTGTTCACCATCTTGGCCGTGCCCCCAATGAATCAGGTTCTTGAAGCATAATATTTTGCATGTAGGAGCTGGAATTGGAATGGCGTAAATGATTCAGTCTGGTTCCATCTGGAGCTTCATAGACACTCACTATATCACTGGTCAGTCATTTGGTGATGTTAGTCATCTGTGTAGCTCCAGATGGAACAGCTAGAAACACATTGGAAATCATGGAGTCCAAACAGCAGAGGGAGTTGACTGTGATTTTCTATCAAAACACAAAATAAATTCATTTTCACTGTCTATTGTGAGCTCAGTGACAGGAGCAGACACGATGGATTTACATACTGCTGCATGCAGCATGCTTTTATTTGCTCACTGGAGGATCAACTAGGGATGATATTAAAAGAATAAAAATTCTTATGGTCCTCCTTCTTTAATTTTTTGTTGTTTGTTTAGATGCAGTTAAAGATGTGGAGTCATAGACCTTATCAGTCATGACTGTACATCTCTAACTGCAATCCTTATGGGTATTTCTCATGTTTTTTTTCCCTCTTATTTAGTGTTACTAGAATGCTCATAGCAGCTGTAGGCATGATAGGAAGTCTGCTGTTACAAGATTTGTGCTAAAGGCGAGAGTCAGAGAAGTTATGAGAATGCTGTGAAATATAGCTTTGAGGCTTTATCAGTGTAGCAAAGTACTGCAGACAGTAGAATTCTAATTTTGCGAAAGCAGAAAAAGTAAAGCATCTTTCAGAATTACTGAAAGGGGATGTTCCAGAACTTTTACCCTAGCAAGTGTAGCACATTCACTCATTTGAAATATTTACTTCTTAACCCACCTGCCTTGGACCACAGTTCTGTTCTACAGATGTTTTTTCTGTTTGTTGCAAGCATAACAAAGTAGCACTAGGGTTATTATTATAACTCAGAAATGTTGGCTTTAAACCTGTAGCTTACTTCACATTAACTTAACCTAAACCTTAATTTAGACACCATAGCTTGCTGCATTCACTCATTGTCTTAGGGCAGTAGCTGATACACCAAGACTGATCAACATGGCATCTGCTGTCACTCTCAGGCATGAAACTTTTATACCAGTGCTACATTCAGCAGAGGCCTTGCTATTAAAAATTTAAACCCAATATTTGGTAAATTTATGTTTGTCCAAATATGAACTTATCTTGTTAAATAACCATTAAATCCTGCAACTTTCATCCCTACAGAAGAAGAAAGACAGCCTCACAGTTGTGGTTTTGTTGTTAGCCATTTACTTTCTCCTAGATCTAACTGAAAGAAGTTCCAGTAAAGACGTAAATCTTATAGTCTTTGTAAATGGATCATGTATCTGTTGAGAAGATGGATCACTTATGGCAGCAGCTGCAGTGTCCACTGTTGACCAAATTCTGATAATTGGACAACTGAGTGGAACTGTGTCAGAATTATTAGCAATTAGTAAGGCAAGTAAATGAGCCCAGTTGAAAGATAGTGTTACATATATACACTGATTCCAGATATGCTTATGGAGTAGTACATGATTTTGGGATTCTACGGAGAAAGCTTAGCTACTTCATTTATTTCTGCCATACAAAAATCATATTTTGGCAGTCAACTATTAGATGCATTTTTGTTACCTGAAGAAATAGCTATGATAAAATTTACTGCGCAATAAAACTGTCAATTCTTATGTTTTAAAGGGAAATACATTAGCAAATATGCTGGCTAAACTGGCTACATCATATCATCCTTTCCAAACCTTTTCCTTCTAGAAGGCATTAAAATTGATAACTGTTCTGTATTATTTTAGGATGTTTTAACTTTTCAAAATCAAGATGATGACTCTGAAAGAGTAAGGTGGATACTCGATGGATGTTTACATTCACCAGAATCATTATGACACCATTTGGATTGAAGGTGAATGGCCCCATCTTTTTCATTTTCATTGGTTTGGACTTCCCATTTGCCCTCCCATATAAGGAAAATCCTTTCATAAGGCAAACTGACTGACTGGTATACTTTTTTACATGGGTTCATAGGTATATAGTAGGTTAACAACCACTGGGGCCTTTATAAACTTAGCCAAGCATCCCAATTGTATCCCACAAGGTTTATGTAACTTAGAGGTTATTTTAAGGGGTATATGTTAGCTATGGCAAGATTTATAGGGAGTCTGGGCACATTAGAGACATAGATGCTAGAGTCAGGGTGTATTTCCAATGTCTAATTCACTGGTTCAAGTTTCTCTTGAATAAGGTTAGGGAAGAGCTCAGCTTTACATAGATGGGAAGCCTGTGCCAGAAAAGGGGAATTCTTTGAGAGACATACCTATCCCCTCAATGTGTCCTATATATATGGTGCAAGTAAACGTTAAATCCCTAGACTGAGTAATTCTGGTGCTATTTGTTTTGTAGATATAAAAAGGTTAATCAGAGTGGGATCCAATGATGCCTTCCATGTCAGGCATAGATTGTCTTTCAACAGTCTGTAGGAAACAAAACATAGAGACAGGGCTTTAAGGTGATCTGCATAGGACATGCTGTTTATACCCTGTATTCTTTTTGTGAAGAAGCTCTGTACACATTCCAGTTGTTGCAAGTACCTGGTCTCCTGCATGCAGAAAGGGGAGTTGTACTCAATGACCCTGATGAGGATGAATACAGTAGAATGATGGCTTCCTTGCAGTTAGATGCCATGCCTTTGCTTATAAGTTTTGCAGCATAGAATTATTTCCTTACTGCCATAGACACATGTTGGTTGAAAGCCAGGTTACTATCTACATGTGTACCCAAATCCCTGACTACTGGTTCTGCTGTTAGGGATGTGCCATCAATGAGGTAATTTCCTAGATTGTCTGATTCTCAAAGGGTACTATTATGTATTTCTTGGCATTGAGTTTTAAGCCATGGCTTTGGCATCAGTCATTTGCCTGTGGCAGACCTTCCTGTAGGGTGTTAGTGCTTTGACAGGATTGTATTACTGCTTCTAGTTTACAACCATCTGCAAACTTAGTCAGCCAGAGGCTCTTGATGTTGGCTGTGACTTAGAAGAAGTAGATGAAAAAAAGAGAAGACACAGTACAGAGCCCTGAGGGACCTCCTTAGTGACTAGCCTCTTTGTGGAGGCGGCCTCCTCGATCTTAACTTCCTGTGTCCTATCTATGAACCATATGGCTATCCAGTGAGTAATATAGGGGTTTATGACTATATCCATGAGTTTGTTTACAATACCTGAGTGGGGTAGAGTATCAAATGCCATATATAGGTCAAGATTAGTGTGCACCATTTTGAAGTCATTCATTGCCTTTGTGACATTCTCAAAAAAGTCCTCCAGGTCCAGATTGAATAAACATGATCTGCCCTTCATGAAACCAAACTGGTTTGGATCCAGCATTTGAATGTTTTCTTTGTCATTATTAATTATTTCTGTGATACATCTTCCCATGGCTTTGCATAGGATACTAGTCAGATGTATGGGTCTGTATTTCCCAGAGTCTGTTGATGGCCCACCCTTGTGCAGAGGAATGACCATTGCAGGCTTCCATTCATGTAGTACAAAGCTGTCCGGAGGCTGTGGATAAAAAGTGCCTCCAGAGTTCCTGATAGGTGATGTCATTGCAGTCCATTGATGTACTACGTTTGGACTTAGAGAGCTCATCTACAAACTGCTCCCTAGCAATAATCGGTGGGGGGGGTGATTGATGGTATTTCATGGAGTGGCCAGGGGAGAGAGGGGGCTTAAAATGGAGCTGAATTTGTTAGCCAGTAGATTTTCTGGTTCCACGTTGGTGGCTGCATTTACAAGCAGTTCCGTACAATGCTGTATGCTGCCTTTGGGGTTCCTGAAATTGATGAAGCAAGCCTGGTGGTTGTCCTTTGACTGTGAATCTATCTTTACCTGAAATTTGGCTTTTGTAGACTAAATCTGCCCTCTTAATTGTTTTAGGTTGATGAGAGTGTTTTTATCATTCTGGGCATTGCATTTCCTAATCTTCTCTATGACTTTTTTTTTCTTCTGTCATGCAACCTGTTTATGTTTGGATTCCACCATTGTAGTTTGTTTTTTTTTTGTCTTGATTTGGGCTTATATCTGACAACACAGCTGCCTCTGTGTGTTTATTGTCATGATTGTACAGAGTTTCAATGAAAAAGTCTACACAGGCAGCTTTATTCTCAGTTTTGGAGGGCTTTACATTTTGACAGGTTATCACTGAGTAGTAAGAAGTTTGCTTTAAAATAGTTCCTAAATGTTATTGGGTTAGCCTGGGTCACAGAACTGATTTTTATTATGAAAGAGCAGTTCTTTGGTCTGCTCTC